>NW_028252089.1:0-99636 GCF_964263255.1 Lissotriton vulgaris
GAAATGAAGCGATTAGACTGAGTGAGACACAGGGAGAGAGAAATGGAGTGAAAGGAGTGAGAGACTAAAGGAATGAAAGTTACCAAAAGGAATTGAGGAAAGGGGAATAAGGGAAGGGGATTGATGGATGGAGTGAACGAAAGAGAGTGAGGGGGGTGAGGGAATGGGAGAAGGAGAAGGAGAAATGGAATGAGAGTGATGCAGAGAGAAGAGAGCATGAAGTGGGGGAAGAGGACTCAGATTGAATGAAGGGCAGTGACAGTGAGGGAAGGGATATAAGGGTGAGGGAAGGGGAGTTATGGTAAAAGAAGCATATTAAAGAAAGGAAAAAGAAGTAAGTGAGAGAGAAGGATTTATGGAAATAAAGAGAAAAGAAAAGGAAGACTGGTGGAGAGAGAGGGAGACAGCAAAAGAGACAAACAGAGGGAGAGTGAGGGACTGTGAGGGAGTAAGTCAGTTATAGTGATTGAGACAGGGGAAGAGACTTAGAGACGGATGGAGGAAAGGGGAGTGAGCGAAAGGAAGTGAGGAAGTGAAAGAAGGCGAGTGAGTAAAGGTGACTGAGGGATGATGTGAACGAAAGAGAGTAAGGGGGCAGTGAGAAGAGACTGATCGATACAGCAAGACAAGGGTAGTGATGGAGGAAGATAGGAAAGAGAAGTGGGGGACAGACAGGGGAAAGAGGGAGTTAGACAAGATGAGTGAGGGTGAAGGAAGAGTACTGATGGTGAGAGAAGGAGTGTAAAGGTGTACAGAGAGAGTTGGTATGGCATTTCTACATCACAGCCAGTATCTTCAGTACACAGCATGGAGACTATTTGTGAATTAAGAGGCCTGACAGACGTACTGCATAGCAGTTTCTAGCACTACATATCCTAAAGCCTGACTCACTTCATCAGAACATGTATTCCCATATTTTTAAACACATCAACTAAGCAAATTATTACAATTGTACAAAAAGACTCTCTCGAATCATTTTTTATTCTAAATCATAAATGTATAATTCAAACATTTCATACTGTAATAAAACATCCAGCATGATTTCATCTGGAATTTCGTTTGCATTGTCCTCAACTTCAAAATTTGCAACTTGAAACCCAATGTCATCTACTGCTTCAAACAAGTCATTGTCCAAACTTCGATCAAAAAAATCACTGCTTACATCTCCTTCTCCATTATCTTGTTTATTAATGTTGTCCTCAAAAGGTACATTTAAGTCTTCTATGACATCGATGGAAATTTCAAAATTGACTTGAAAGTTGTCCTGATTTTGATCCATTATACATAGTACAATGTTGCTGGAACTTGCAAAAATATATAAACACTTAATTATATCATTTTCACTAATAGATAATATAAAACTAGCTTTATCAACTTCATAAGTACATGTATTCCCATATTTTTAAACACATCAACTAAGCAAATTATTCTTCCACATTCTTCTGAAATGAAAACTGACTAGTCAATAGTCAATAGTCAATAAATTTATATAGCGCGCTACATACCCAGAGGGTCTCAAGGCGCTTGAAGAAGGATGGGGAATTACTTGTCAAATATCCACGTTTTAAGTTGCTTTCTGAATGCTAGGTGGTTCTGAGTAAGGCGAAGGTGAGTGGGAAGTGAGTTCCAGGTTTTAGCTGCCAGGTAGGAGAAGGATCTACCTCCCATGGTGGTTTTGTTGATGCGAGGTACAGTGGCAAGGGCTTGGTTGGAGGATCGTAGCTGGCGGGGGGGGTGTAGAAGGACAGTCGTGTGTTGAGGCATTCAGGTCCGGTTTCGTAGAGTGCTTTGTGTGCGTGGGTAAGGAGGCGGAAGGTAATCCTCTTGTTGACGGGGAGCCAGTGGAGGTTTTTCAGGTGACCAGAGATGTGTTCTTTACGCGGGATGTCTAATATGAGCCTGGCTGAAGCGTTCTGGATGCGTTGGAGTTTTTTCTGGAGTTTTGCGGTGGTACTGGCGTAGAGGGTGTTTTCGTAGTCCAGTCGGCTCGTTACCAGAGCGTGGGTGACTGTTTTTCTAGTTTCGGTGGGGATCCAGCGAAATGTTTTTTTGAGCATGCGAAGAATGTTGAAGCAAGATGAAGAAACGGCGTTGACTTGTCTGTTCATCGAGAGTGAGGAATCCAGGATGACGCCCAGGTTCCGTGCGTGGCCCGTCGGGATGGGTGCTTTTCCAAGGGCCTCTGGCCACCAAGAGTCGTCCCAGGCGGAGGGGGAGGTGCCTAGGATGAGGACTTCTGTTTTGTCTGAGTTCAGTTTCAGACGGCTGTGCTTCATCCATTCCGCTACTTCTTTCATTCCTTCATGCAGGTTGGTTTTGGCAGTGTTAGGGTCTCTGGTGAGTGATAGGATCAGTTGAGTGTCGTCGGCGTAGGAGATGATGTTGAGGTTGTGTTGGCGTGCGATGAGCGCGAGGGGGCTCATGTATACGTTGAAGAGGGTGGGGCTGAGTGAAGATCCTTGTGGTACGCCGCAGATGACTTCAGTGACCTCTGACTTGAATGGTGGAAGGCGGACTCTCTGGGTTCTTCCGGTGAGGAACGAGGTGATCCATTCTAGTGCTTTTCCTTGGATTCCGACGTTTCTGAGGCGTAAAAGGGTGTTATGACAGAGCGTGTCGAAGGCAGCGGAGAGGTCGAGGAGGATGAGGGCGACTGTGTCTCCATTGTCCAGTAGAGTTCGAATGTCGTCTGTTGCTGCGATGAGGGCGGTTTCAGTGCTGTGCTTGGCTCGGAAGCCGGATTGTGAGGAGTCGAGGGATTTGTTGGTTTCGAGGAATGCGGCAAGCTGGTTGTTGACCGCTTTCTCGATGACTTTGGCCGGGAAAGGAAGAAGTGAGATAGGGCGGTAGTTTTTGAGTTCGGTGGGGTCAGCTGTGGGTTTTTTCAGGAGGGCGCTGAGTTCGGCATGTTTCCAGCTTTCCGGGAAGGTTGCGGAGTTGAGGGAGCAGTTGATGACGTCTCGGAGGTGCGGTGCTATGATGGAGTCTGCTTTGTTAAAGATGTGGTGAGGGCATGGGTCTGTGGGGGATCCTGAGTGGATGGAGTTCCTCAGACGGATGGTGTCTTCAGTGGAGATTGTCTTCCAGTCATTGAGGATGTTCAGGGGGGGGTGGGGGTCCTGCAGGGGGTTGTGTGGGTTGGTCTTTGGGTTGGTTGTCGAAGCTGTTGTGGATGTCTGCAATTTTGTTGTGGAAGAATGAGGCTAGGGAGTCGCAGAGGGCTTGAGAGGGGGTGATGTCGTTGGAGTTGGCTGAGGGGTTAGTAAATTCCTTGACGATGTTGAATAATTCTTTGCTGTTTTGGGCGTTGTTATCTAGTCGGTCCTTGAAAGCGGCTTTCTTGGCATTCCGGATCAGTTGGTGGTGTGTGCGGGTGGCGTTTTTGAAGGCGTCCTTGGTGCTGGTGGTTGGGTCTTTTTTCCAGGCCTTCTCAAGGGAGCGACAGAGTTTCTTGCATTTCTTAAGATCATCGATGAACCAGGAGGCCTTCTTGCTGCCTAGTTTGATTTGTCGTTTTTTCAGTGGTGCTAGGATGTCGGCGCTGTTGGATAACCATTGGGTGAGGTTGGTGGCTGCTTGGTCTGGGTTTGAGGAGTAGGCTGGGGGGTTTTGAAGAAGAGAAGAGGAGATCTGGTCGATGGTGATTTTGTTCCAGTTTCTTTGCAGAGTGGGTTGGGGGTGGTTGTTGGATGTGGGCTTGCTGTAGGTAAAGTGAACGCAGCTGTGGTCAGTCCAAAGGAGAGCTGTTGTGTGGCTGAAGGAGACATGTTTGCTGGAGGTGAAGATAGGGTCGAGTGTGTGACCTGCGATGTGGGTGGGGGTAGTGACAAGTTGTTTAAGTCCGAGGTTGGCGAGGTTGTCCAAAAGGGTGGTGGTGTTGCGGTCGTTGTTCTTTTCAAGGTGAAAGTTGAGGTCTCCCAAAAGGATGTAATCCTCGGAGGGGAGCGCGTGTGGAGTGATGAAGTCCGTGATGTCTTCACTAAATTGTGCGCGGGGTCCTGGTGGCCTGTAAAGGAGGGTGCCTCTGAGTGTGGTCTTGGGGTCGACGTGGATCTGGTAGTGAAGGTGTTCAGAGTTGGCGAGATTGACGTCTGAGCTGGTTGAGATGCGGATGGATTTCTTATGGACGATAGCGATGCCTCCTCCTGTGTGGCCGGTACGGTCCTTGCGAATGATCTTATAGCCTTCCGGGATGGCAATGGTGATGTCTGGGGCTGATGAGGTGTTCATCCATGTTTCTGTTAGGAAGGCGACGTCCTGAGAGATGGTGTCTAGTAGATTCCAGAGGTCAATGGCGTGCCTGTGGACCGAGCGGGTGTTGAGCAGGATGCATTGTAGGTGGTTGGGGTTGGATGTTTGTTGTGTGTGTGTAGATGAGGAGTTGTTCTTGGTGCCGTCGAACTTGCAGGAGTAGCAAGAAAGGGACCATGGGTGTGTCCCGGAGCGGCTAGGACGCAGTTGGGGGAACGGCCGGGGTTAAGGGCTAGGAGGGTGGAGGCAACGTAGGTGATGCGAGTGGGCTGAGCATTACGGGGACCAGGGGGTCTGGCGCTGGGCGCGGTCCAGGCACGGACGGGCGTAGACAGGCTTACCTTTGGCGCACCTTCGGCGCAGATGGGGCGCGGTCGCTGCGCGTGAACGCTGCTCGCAAAAACATCTGTCATAAGTGGATAGTGGAAGGGGAGGGGCAAGGGAGGGTCAGCAGGGAGGCGGGAGCGTGATTGGAGGGACGGGGCTGGGACTGCCCAAACAACAAAATGGAATGCCAACAACAGTGATCAGGGAGAGGATGGGGCGAGCAGTGAGCACAAAATTAAAATACACAGCAGCGCTATGGTTACAGCGCGTTGAAGCAGGATGCAGCGCTATGGGATGTGGCAACAATGAAATGCAGTACAAGTAGCGTCTCCTCACAGGCACAGTGCGTCTCTAATAAATGTAGCAAATCAAGTAAAGTTAAAAGCACAAGTAGCGTCTAAGCATGAGGCACAATGCGGCGCTATGAAATGAGATGGAATGCGACCCCAAAAGATAGCAAGCAGAGCCCAGGCAGCGTGGAGCAAGAAGCGCTACGATACCAGGAGGGAATGCGTGGAGCGGCCGCTTCTGTGCAGGACAGGACGGTCACAGCTCACATGGGTGGTGGGGTCGGTCTCTACTCTTAGTGGGAGGGAGGGTCAGCAGGGAGGCGGGAGTGTGATTGGAGGGACGGGGCTGGGACTGCCCAAACAACAAAATGGCAGCAGCAGTAAACAACAGTGATCAGGGAGAGGATGGGGCGAGCAGTGAGCACAAAATTAAAATACACAGCAGCGCTATGGTTACAGCGCGTTGAAGCAGGATGCAGCGCTATGGGATGTGGCAACAATGAAATGCAGTACAAGTAGTGTCTCCTCACTGGCACAGTGCATCTCTAATAAATGTAGCAAATCAAGTTAAGTTAAAAGCACAAGTAGCGTCTAAGCATGAGGCACAATGCGGCGCTATGAAATGAGATGGAATGCGACCCCAAAAGATAGCAAGCAGAGCCCAGGCAGCGTGGAGCAAGAAGCGCTACGATACCAGGAGGGAATGAACACTATCCAATTCAATTCAGTAAAATGATTACTACAGGGAAAGGGGGTCTTGCTGGGAGTATTCTTTCAGGGTTTACAGCACTGCAGTAGTGTTGAAAGAGTTTAGAATATTTTTCTAAGGATGGAGTTTCAGGGTTTAGGACAATGAAGTGGTGTTCAAGCAGTGTAGAGAGTCAAGGTGGGAGTGAGAATGTACAAATGAAAATTCACTGAAATTATTACTACATGTTACAGAGACAGTTGCTTTTGCATTTCAACAGCACAACCAGCATCTAAATTGCACAGCATAAACACAATTTGGGAATTAAGAGGCCTTAGACACATACTGCATAGGACTTTCTACAACTACATCTCTCCTAATCATGACTCAGTTCATGATTTAGGTAATTTAGCACACAGAGGGAGAGATAGTACAAACAGAGATAAAATGGTACACACTGTGATCTTAGACACATAACAGAAACCCTTGCAATTCAGTCACATGATTACTACAGTGAAGGGGGGGTCTTGCTAGTAGTGTTGTATAAAGAGAGCAAGGGTGAGGGAGAGAGAAAGAGGAAGACAATGAGAGGGAAGGAATAAACAAAGGGAAGTACGTCAGATGGAGTGAGGGAGTTTGAAAAGAGGAGTAAAGGAAAGGGAGTGGGTAATCAGGAGTCATAAAAAAGTACTGACAGTGAATGAACAGCAGTAACAGTGAGAAAAGGCGTATGAGGGTGACAAAAGGGGAATGAGAGAAGAAAAAGATTAAAAGAGAGGAAAAGTGACTAAGTAAGAGTGAAGGAAACAGAAAGGAAAAGAGAAGAAGGGTGAGGGAAAGAGAGACAGGAAGAGAATAAAAGAAAAAGAGAGGGAGAGTGAATAACTAACAGAAAGTGAGGTAAGAGAATGGGAGTGATGTACAAAGAGGACAACATGAAGTGGGGGGAGAGGAATGAGATTGAGTGAAGGATAATGACAGTGAGGAAAGAGATATGAGGGTGAGGAAAGGAGAGTGAGAGAAAAAGAAACATATTAAGAGAAAGGAAAAAGGAGTAAGTGAAACAGAAGGATTTATTGAAAAAGGGAGGAAGGAAAAAGAACAGTGGTGGAGAGAAAGGGAGACAGTGAGAGAGAGAGAAAGAGAGGGAGAGGGAGGAACTTCCACATTAGAACACATGTTTCTTATTAACTTAAAGTGCACAACATAGTTCCCCTTACAAATTAACAACTCACCTTTAAAAATGCTTTTGAAGATTTGGAACAGTGTCAATCACACACCCGATTTTCTGAAGCAAAATCTCTGAAATGTACCTCAGACACTGCAACCACAAAATGTCCTTGATTCCCTCTCATTTTTCACACATATCCATGTACATAACCAATTACATTTCTTCCCACATGAATTCAAAACCAAACTAACATTTTAATTGGTTCTACATTACAACACTTTCAAACTCACACAATGCTCAACCTTGCCCCACTGCTCTCTCTGCCTGTTACCATGGTAACTCTCCATAGAACACCTATCTGAACTCAAAAGGTGAAAAGTTCATCACTCAATGTTGCAAACCAAACCAGCAAGGGTGTTTGACTTCTCAATATACCAGCTTATCCTGTGCAATGTTCTTTTCAATGACTTTTTCTAAACCAATAGTATTATTCCTTTTAAAAAACAGTAGTATGCACCCTAGTTTTTAATGTTCAATTATCAGAAACCACCAATCATTTTTTTTTCAAGTGCACTGAATCTCATCCACAATTTTTTCTAATCTCCTATTTTTCAAACTGCCATTTCATCTCCAGAGCCCATATGAATACAACCAAATCTCCCTTCAAGATGCTTAGAGTGTGGATTGTAGGACACAGTTATATTTTCTGGAGTGAAAGGTATGCAGCAAATAGATGCTTTCTCAACCTTGATTTACCAAATGTGTATAATATGTGGATTGGCCAGAGAGGACTGAGATGTCACCAATTGATGCCATTAGTAAAATCATTTTTACATCTCCTAAACCCTTACTTCATAATTGTGCACTGTGGTGGCAATGACCAAAGCACTTTGACTGGGGTAGGTCTGCAAATGCTTTTAAAGGACACCTCTGGGCAATTGATGTCACTTTCCCCACAAACTGCCTTTGTATATTCTAATATATGCAAAAATGGAACTGGTCCAACCAATTTTGTCAGCGGATTGAGAAAGCAAGAAAACATGTGAATAAGTCTGTTTCTGCTTTCCTCAGAGACTATGGTATGGGTTCTATATACCACAACAACTTGCATTACAACATGCAAGGCATTTATAGAGGAGAGTGTACATTTCACCGATGAGGGGAACAGAGTCTTCCGCTTGAATTTTAGACTCTGCATCGGTACTTACTTGTAGGGACAAAAAACACTCGATAAACACAACTGCCCTTTTTAGAGCCAACCAACATCTAAACACACAAACTTGTTATTTAACTTTTATTTTTTTTTATTTTTTGACGTGAGCGCCACTTCCCCCACTCCATTTTTTTTTATAAACAAAAAGGTTTTTTTTACCTTCGGGGTCCTTCAGGGACCCCCTGAGAAGGCCTAGGGAGTCAGGGAGTCTCTACCCTGCCCCCTTTTAACATTCTCCACTTTTGTTTTCGGCTCTCTTCTACCTCGGAGTGACAAAATGGCGGCCATAGGGTGCGAGCACCATGCGCGCACCCCGCGAGTGCGAGTAGGCCTAGGGGGTCAGGAAGTCTCTACCCTGCCCCCTTTTCACGTTTTCCACTTTTGTTTTTGGCTCTCGTCTGCCTTCGACACAAAATGGCGGCCAACACTTTCTGGTTTCCTCGGATTAGAATGTTGACAGACGTCTAACAACAAATCAGAATTCAGCTCGCACACACCCGATTCGTGCACCATGCGCGCTTATAGATATATATATTTTTTTCTTCTCATTTTCTCAGGAACTACTGGAAGGATTTACACCATTTAAAAAAAAGGGTGATCTGCAATGCAGACTCTACAATTTTGCCAAATTTGGTGTAATTCCGTTCAGCGGTTCGGGCTGTAGCCGTGTCTAAAGGTCCAATGGAAATTAACATGGGGAAAACACGTCTTGGGACCCCCCTTTTTTCTCATCCCCCGCTTCACGAATTTACCCGAGACTTTCAGGGAAGAAGCGGAGCGGAATGGGCCATCTTCTTCGAGAAGTTCGCTATATAACTACCTGCCCTGCTGTCGTGATTGGCAGTTGTGTAAGAACCAAGAACACCACTAACCTTGTCCTGTGGCCAAGCAGAGACGATATCTGACGCTAAGTCCCTAATTTCCTCACAACACGGAACCCAGCAGAGAATATATACTACTCTGTCAGACTCCGCGCCCCAGAGGAAAAAAGGGAAAGAGGATGAAGGTGTGTTCCCTCTTTCTCTTGCAGGGACTTGTGTTACTCTCTGGGCTGGGTCTAGTATACCTTCAAGGCTGTAGGTGGGATGACAAAACACACAATTACTCATATACTCAATGACCCTTTTCACTATATATGGGCAGTGCCTTTCTTTCACTCACCAAGATTCCTCTATTCCCTTCCTCTAGAACATAAGAAATACCCAGTCTTCTTTTCTGTGATGCCACAATCAGTAACTCCAAAATATGCTGGTTCAGAAGACTTATACCAAATACGAGTCTCTCCACAGTACTAGTCTCTTTCACAAAAGGCACTTCTCTTTTCTTCTTGCTTCCTAGTATTGTTATTCCCAGAAACTGGAACTGACGTTATCCACAACCAGATGCAGTGTCTCTGGCACAAAGAGTTAATGGAGGTTTCCTGATACAAAGCAACAAGTCTCGAGGGACAAAGAACAAAGAACAGGCGGTTTACTTTCTTTTTACAGTACCGGCTTCTGTCCACAAAAAGAACCTCTCTATTCTAGGAAAGCGTTTATCCATGAACGCGTCCAAAATCCGGTCGCGTTAATGAAATTGACACGCTTTACTTTTCTCGCGTGTAGAGTAGAAGCGTCTCGCGCCTCACTCTAAATACCGCGGATACAATTACTACAGTGAAGAAACAAAGTATCCAAGGTTCACGGATTCACACTGCAGGGAGAGGAAAGGCGCGCCCGCGCTTTCCTCACAAAACAAACAAAAAGGGGTTTACGATACCAGCCGGTCTTCATGCACTCGTAACCCAAGACAAACAGGCTTCCTGAAAACTGTGATTCTTCACGCTGGGATCCGGCGGGGAACACCATCCGCCCTTCCTAGAACTCAACAGGTTGATTGACAAGCACCTTCCCCTTGGCAAGGAAGTGCTTATGTCCCACAAGGAAATCCCAGGGCAGTCTGGGACTTGTAGTCAACATGACTCTACCCGTTTTCTCTGCATACCTGGAATTCCGCCCTCGGGATTTCAAAATCACCACACCTGCCCCCTTTTTTTGTTCTACACGTTTGTTTTTCTGCTTTCTTGTGCCTCGGTCTACTGAGCACAAGATGGCTGCCAACACTTCCTGGTTTGGAGTGTTAACAGCCAATGAGCATGCAGCTGTCTCGAAAAGGTACGTGCATGGTACGCGTACCGTACACATACGTACACGCACCCGTGCGCGCATGGTACGCGCACCCTGCTATTCTCCGAAAAAATAAATGGGGGGCCTTGGAGGTCCTTGTGGGACGCCCTAAGAAGGCCTAGGGGGGTCAGGGTGCTTCTACTCTGTCCCCTTTTTGAGCTCTACACATTTGTTTTTCTGCTTTCTTGTGCCTCAGTCTACCAAAGCCAATCAGCATGCAGCTCTTGCACGCGAAAGTCCGCGCACCTTACGCGTGCACATACGCCGACCCGTGCGTGTATGGTACGCGCTTATAGATATATACAATTATTTTCTTTTGATTTTCTCAGGAACTACTGGAGGGATTTACACCATTTAAGCAAAACGGCGATCTGCAAACCAAACTCTACCTCTTTGCCAAATTTGGTGTAATTCCGTTCAGCCGATCGGGCTGTAGCCGTGTCTAATCATCCTATGGAAAATAACATGGGGAAAACACGTTTTTGTACCCCCCTTTTTTCTCAGCCCCCACTTGACGAATCTTCCCGAGACTTTCTGGGAAGCAGCAGAGCGGGCCATCTTCTTTGAGAAATTCGCGAAGATTCAACAACCGGCGCCAAAGTCATTCACAATAGAATGTTGCGGAATTCCTATGGAAACTGGGTCCTAACTATAACTACCTACTGGCGACCGCCAGTAAGTAATATATATATATATATATATATATATATATATATATATATATATATATATATATATATATATATACAGAATTGAAGGAACAAGCAAGTAGTGCGGCAAGCAGTAGCGGAGTACCGCAATCCACTTGGATGTTACATTTGCCAAACGAACGTGATAACCGGCAGCTCACTTGAGGATACCGAAACACTACAAGTACCATGGGCCACGGGGGTGGCCACGCCCATGGGGGCAGAAGTTATCAGATTTAAAGTGGTGCAGAGAACATTGTCGTTTATTCTGTGTTCACAGCCAGCAGCCCCAGATGAAGTGAGGAGATCACAAAACGCGTCGGGCAGAATAGGTGATTCTGTGCAGACTTGGCTGTTCCCCTGCATCGCTTCGTTCAATTTACATTAAAGAGTGGCGGATACTTACCTGGTGTTGTGGCTTCTTCTTCAGCAGGCAAACTTTGTGGTTTGATATATATATATATATATATATATATATATATATATATATATATATATATATATATATATATATATATATATGCAAAGACAGAATCAAATTCAATGAATCCAGACAAGCCCGTAGTTCATCAGAAAGTTCTTTATTCGCCTGGCACAAAAGTCAAGAGATATCGCGTTTCGAACAACAAGTTGTTCTTGGTCACATGACCCGCGTTCATCTCCACCCACTATTTAAAGGTGAAAACACAATCAATCATAGACATAAACAACATTTCTCTTTAAAGCTCAGAGCAACGTTTAGGCTTCTGTATCAGTTAATGTCACTGGCAGAAATTTATACAAATTTTCTAAGTGTGAACAAAGTGAAAAAAAGAGAAAGAACCCCTTTTGGATAAAGGTACAAAATAACACAACCAGCTCTTTTTTTAGAGGAGAGACTCCGTTCAGCAGTGAAATTTAGCAAGGTCCATAATTACGATATAGTACCCGTATACAACATAATACATGATTTCTCCAAGGACAATTGCGGTATAGTACCTTATGCCTATTCCATGCAGCTAACTATATCTAATCTTACACATATCATTTGTAATATTATACACAATAAATAGGAAGAATGTAAATTTTGCATGTGTGAACGTCACTCAAAAGTGGTATCCTCTTCTTTTCAACCTAAAGGAAGAAGAGGAAATAGTTCATTGATTTATCAAATGCAAGAAAAGGCAGTCTAAAGAGTTCATAATAATACTCAGAGGACCTACTTAATATTATATTATGCAAACTACATCATTGCTAATAATAATAGAGACTGGTTTCACGTGTAAAACAAAGGGGTTTGGGGGTGAGAATGTGCGGGAAGGGTAAATAAAACAAAAAGTATATTGTTTCAGGTGAGAATTCAGCTGTCCTATTCTTCACTCGGGTAAAACATTCTTTTAAAGATGGGAATGTAACTCATTGTCCACATTTAAACCGACAGGGAAACGGGTGCCTGCCAAAAGAATCAGTCTTGATACTAATTTGCGTAATGCTCCCAATCTGTCTCAACCTCTGATGTTGCTTTTGATAGTGGCAATCCCTATGTAGTTTGCTTTATAAGCATCACTTTGGTGGAATCGACTAAAATGTCTACCTGTGCTGTAAGAGAAGTCTTGATTAGTGATCGCTCGGAAATGCTCGAGGATACGTTTCTTGACAGGTGCTGTGTTTGACCCAATATACCATAAGTTGCATGGGCAACGAATCAGGTATACAACGTATTCCGTAGTACATGTTATCAAGGTGTTAATCTTCCATTTCATTTTTGTTTTAGGTAGGAGGATCTCATTACAGTTTTGACTATACTTGCACGACTTGCAATTTCCACATTTCCTGAAACCCTTAGTCGTTTTCAACCAGTCAGTCTCTTTAGGGGCTAGATGGCTTTGTACTAGGCAATCCTTAAGTGATTGGCCACGTTGATATGAGATGCCAGGTGAACTGCCAACAGCGTTTCTCAATATGGGATCTTGCCTCAGTATATCCCACCTATTTTTCAGTATTTGTCTTATTTGGTTTGACTGGCTGCAGTATTTGGTGATAAACCTCACTTTTGGGGTTTCAGTGTTGGTAATCAAAACAGTAGTAGTTTTAGGTGTTAAAGCTTTCTCTCTTGTTATTTTGTCAATTCTAGATTCAGCTTCCTTGAGTGATTTGGTGGAGTACCCCCTGGCTTTGAATCTTTCTTTCATCTCCTCCTTAATGTTTTGAAAGTGTAATTCAGTTGAGCAATTTCGTTTAGCTCTCAGGAATTCACTTTAGGGATTCCCCACCGAAAACTAGGGGGGGGGGGGTGAGCACTGGAGGAATGGAGTAAAGAGTTCCCTGCTGTCTCTTTACGGAAAAGTGAGGTGGCTAGTTGGATGTTGTTATTTGTGACTTTGACATCTAGGAAATCTACGGAGAGTCTGCTGTAATGCCTTGTAAATTTTAAGTTCACCTGGTTATCATTTAGACAGTCAATGAAACAGTTTAGATCATTTTCAGTTCCCCGCCACACAAAAAAGACGTCGTCTATATATCTTAGCCATCGTACCACATTCAATGCCCATCTTTCCTTGCGGTCATTCCAGAGCACCTGCTTCTCCCACTAGCCCACCATGAGGTTGGCATAACTGGGGGCGAAGCAGGTGCCCATGGAAGTCCCTTGTTGTTGTTTGTAATGTTCTTTGTTAAACAAAAATACATTTTCGTTCAGACACAGCCTAATCATTTCTAATACCATTCAAGTATGTTCAAGATATTCCAATTTTCGTTGTTTCAAAGAGAACTGACATGCTTTAATGCCATCCTTATGTCTTATACTTGTATATAGGGACTTGACATCCAAACATACCAGCCAACATTGTTCGTCCAATTTAATACTTGAAATTTTGTGGAACAAATCAGTGGTATCTCTAACATAGGAAGATAATTCCTTAACAAATGGGAAAAGAAAGTGATCTATGTAGATGCTGATGTGCTTAGGGACGCCCTAAACAGGCCTAGGGGGGTCAGGGTGCTTCTACTCTGTCCCCTTTTTGAGCTCTACGCATTTGTTTTTCTGCTTTCTTGTGCCTCATTTTACCAAAGCCAATCAGCATGCAGCTCGTGCACGCGAAGGTCAGCGCAACTTACGCGTGCACACACGCCGACCCGTGCGTGTACGGTACGTGCTTATAGATATATACAATTTTTTTCTTTTGATTTTCTCAGGAACTACTGGAGGGATTTACACCATTTAAGCAAAACGGCGATCTGCAAACCGAACTCTACCTCTTTGCCTAATTTGGTGTAATTCCGTTCAGCTGTTCGGGCTGTAGCCGTGTCTAATCGTCCTATGGAAAATAACATGGGGAAAACACGTTTTTGTACCCCCCCTTTTTCTCAGCCCCCACTTGACGAATCTTCCCGAGACTTTCCGGGAAGGAGCGGAGCGGGCCATCTTCTTTGAGAAATTCGTGAAGATTCAACAACCGGCGCCAAAGTCATTCACAATAGAATGTTGCGGATTTCCTATGGAAACTAGGTCCTAACTATAACTACCTACTGGCGACCTCCAGTAAGTAATATATATATATATATATATATATCCAACAATTGCAGGAAAGCCCAAAGGGATGACGCCTCAGACAGATGAATGGCTTAGAATTTATTGGCAACCTGCAAGCCGGCGGACTTACTGGATATCAGCATCAAAGTACATTCTACGCCAGACGCGTTTCGGGAGTCTTCAATCCCTTCCTCAGTGGCGTTTAATACTGGAGTGAAAAGCAATGTCTGTGCGTGCACACGTTCTTAATCACACCGGCCCCAGTGGGCGTGGCCGCCGCTCGGAACTCTGGTGTTTGTAGTGCACCATACGTCTTCCTCAGTGGGCTGCTTATCAGTTCTACGCATTCACTATTATAATTCCCCAGTGGGTAGATGCACAAGTCCAGCAGCCGTCTGCCCCGCTTTATTGTTGTCCAAAATGAGCATCAGCCCTCACACCACCCTGCATGGTGACGAGCTGTCCTGTCTTCCGTAATTGCAAGCCCCAGCATGGGGCCCGCACGGACTCGCCATCACAGCGCTGGGCGTCTTTCCACGGCCGGGCGTCAGCCGTACACATCCAACAATTGCAGGAAAGCCCAAAGGGATGACGCCTCAGACAGATGAATGGCTCAGAATTTATTGGCAACCTGCAAGCCGGCGGACTTACTGGATATCAGCATCAAAGTACATTCTACGCCAGACGCGTTTCGGGAGTCTTCAATCCCTTCCTCAGTGGCGTTTAATACTGGAGTGAAAAGCAATGTCTGTGCGTGCACACGTTCTTAATCACACCGGCCCCAGTGGGCGTGGCCGCCGCTCGGAACTCTGGTGTTTGTAGTGCACCATACGTCTTCCTCAGTGGGCTGCTTATCAGTTCTACGCATTCACTATTATAATTCCCCAGTGGGTAGATGCACAAGTCCAGCAGCCGTCTGCCCCGCTTTATTGTTGTCCAAAATGAGCATCAGCCCTCACACCACCCTGCATGGTGACGAGCTGTCCTGTCTTCCGTAATTGCAAGCCCCAGCATGGGGCCCGCACGGACTCGCCATCACAGCGCTGGGCGTCTTTCCACGGCCGGGCGTCAGCCGTACACATCCAACAATTGCAGGAAAGCCCAAAGGGATGACGCCTCAGACAGATGAATGGCTCAGAATTTATTGGCAACCTGCAAGCCGGCGGACTTACTGGATATCAGCATCAAAGTACATTCTACGCCAGACGCGTTTCGGGAGTCTTCAATCCCTTCCTCAGTGGCGTTTAATACTGGAGTGAAAAGCAATGTCTGTGCGTGCACACGTTCTTAATCACACCGGCCCCAGTGGGCGTGGCCGCCGCTCGGAACTCTGGTGTTTGTAGTGCACCATACGTCTTCCTCAGTGGGCTGCTTATCAGTTCTACGCATTCACTATTATAATTCCCCAGTGGGTAGATGCACAAGTCCAGCAGCCGTCTGCCCCGCTTTATTGTTGTCCAAAATGAGCATCAGCCCTCACACCACCCTGCATGGTGACGAGCTGTCCTGTCTTCCGTAATTGCAAGCCCCAGCATGGGGCCCGCACGGACTCTCCATCACAGCGCTGGGCGTCTTTCCACGGCCGGGCGTCAGCCGTACACATCCAACAATTGCAGGAAAGCCCAAAGGGATGACGCCTCAGACAGATGAATGGCTCAGAATTTATTGGCAACCTGCAAGCACGCACAGACATTGCTTTTCACTCCAGTATTAAACGCCACTGAGGAAGGGATTGAAGACTCCCGAAACGCGTCTGGCGTAGAATGTACTTTGATGCTGATATCCAGTAAGTCCGCCGGCTTGCAGGTTGCCAATAAATTCTGAGCCATTCATCTGTCTGAGGCGTCATCCCTTTGGGCTTTCCTGCAATTGTTGGATGTGTACGGCTGACGCCCGGCCGTGGAAAGACGCCCAGCGCTGTGATGGCGAGTCCGTGCGGGCCCCATGCTGGGGCTTGCAATTACGGAAGACAGGACAGCTCGTCACCATGCAGGGTGGTGTGAGGGCTGATGCTCATTTTGGACAACAATAAAGCGAGGCAGACGGCTGCTGGACTTGTGCATCTACCCACTGGGGAATTATAATAGTGAATGCGTAGAACTGATAAGCAGCCCACTGAGGAAGACGTATGGTGCACTACAAACACCAGAGTTCCGAGCGGCGGCCACGCCCACTGGGGCCGGTGTGATTAAGAACGTGTGCACACACAGACATTGCTTTTCACTCCAGTATTAAACGCCACTGAGGAAGGGATTGAAGACTCCCGAAACGCGTCTGGCGTAGAATGTACTTTGATGCTGATATCCAGTAAGTCCGCCGGCTTGCAGGTTGCCAATAAATTCTGAGCCATTCATCTGTCTGAGGCGTCATCCCTTTGGGCTTTCCTGCAATTGTTGGATGTGTACGGCTGACGCCCGGCCGTGGAAAGACGCCCAGCGCTGTGATGGCGAGTCCGTGCGGGCCCCATGCTGGGGCTTGCAATTACGGAAGACAGGACAGCTCGTCACCATGCAGGGTGGTGTGAGGGCTGATGCTAATTTTGGACAACAATAAAGCGGGGCAGACGGCTGCTGGACTTGTGCATCTACCCACTGGGGAATTATAATAGTGAATGCGTAGAACTGATAAGCAGCCCACTGAGGAAGACGTATGGTGCACTACAAACACCAGAGTTCCGAGCGGCGGCCACGCCCACTGGGGCCGGTGTGATTAAGAACGTGTGCACGCACAGACATTGCTTTTCACTCCAGTATTAAACGCCACTGAGGAAGGGATTGAAGACTCCCGAAACGCGTCTGGCGTAGAATGTACTTTGATGCTGATATCCAGTAAGTCCGCCGGCTTGCAGGTTGCCAATAAATTCTGAGCCATTCATCTGTCTGAGGCGTCATCCCTTTGGGCTTTCCTGCAATTGTTGGATGTGTACGGCTGACGCCCGGCCGTGGAAAGACGCCCAGCGCTGTGATGGCGAGTCCGTGCGGGCCCCATGCTGGGGCTTGCAATTACGGAAGACAGGACAGCTCGTCACCATGCAGGGTGGTGTGAGGGCTGATGCTCATTTTGGACAACAATAAAGCGGGGCAGACGGCTGCTGGACTTGTGCATCTACCCACTGGGGAATTATAATAGTGAATGCGTAGAACTGATAAGCAGCCCACTGAGGAAGACGTATGGTGCACTACAAACACCAGAGTTCCGAGCGGCGGCCACGCCCACTGGGGCCGGTGTGATTAAGAACGTGTGCACGCACAGACATTGCTTTTCACTCCAGTATTAAACGCCACTGAGGAAGGGATTGAAGACTCCCGAAACGCGTCTGGCGTAGAATGTACTTTGATGCTGATATCCAGTAAGTCCGCCGGCTTGCAGGTTGCCAATAAATTCTGAGCCATTCATCTGTCTGAGGCGTCATCCCTTTGGGCTTTCCTGCAATTGTTGGATGTGTACGGCTGACGCCCGGCCGTGGAAAGACGCCCAGCGCTGTGATGGCGAGTCCGTGCGGGCCCCATGCTGGGGCTTGCAATTACGGAAGACAGGACAGCTCGTCACCATGCAGGGTGGTGTGAGGGCTGATGCTCATTTTGGACAACAATAAAGCGGGGCAGACGGCTGCTGGACTTGTGCATCTACCCACTGGGGAATTATAATAGTGAATGCGTAGAACTGATAAGCAGCCCACTGAGGAAGACGTATGGTGCACCACAAACACCAGAGTTCCGAGCGGCGGCCACGCCCACTGGGGCCGGTGTGATTAAGAACGTGTGCACGCACAGACATTGCTTTTCACTCCAGTATTAAACGCCACTGAGGAAGGGATTGAAGACTCCCGAAACGCGTCTGGCGTAGAATGTACTTTGATGCTGATATCCAGTAAGTCCGCCGGCTTGCAGGTTGCCAATAAATTCTGAGCCATTCATCTGTCTGAGGCGTCATCCCTTTGGGCTTTCCTGCAATTGTTGGATGTGTACGGCTGACGCCCGGCCGTGGAAAGACGCCCAGCGCTGTGATGGCGAGTCCGTGCGGGCCCCATGCTGGGGCTTGCAATTACGGAAGACAGGACAGCTCGTCACCATGCAGGGTGGTGTGAGGGCTGATGCTCATTTTGGACAACAATAAAGCGGGGCAGACGGCTGCTGGACTTGTGCATCTACCCACTGGGGAATTATAATAGTGAATGCGTAGAACTGATAAGCAGCCCACTGAGGAAGACGTATGGTGCACTACAAACACCAGAGTTCCGAGCGGCGGCCACGCCCACTGGGGCCGGTGTGATTAAGAACGTGTGCACGCACAGACATTGCTTTTCACTCCAGTATTAAACGCCACTGAGGAAGGGATTGAAGACTCCCGAAACGCGTCTGGCGTAGAATGTACTTTGATGCTGATATCCAGTAAGTCCGCCGGCTTGCAGGTTGCCAATAAATTCTGAGCCATTCATCTGTCTGAGGCGTCATCCCTTTGGGCTTTCCTGCAATTGTTGGATGTGTACGGCTGACGCCCGGCCGTGGAAAGACGCCCAGCGCTGTGATGGCGAGTCCGTGCGGGCCCCATGCTGGGGCTTGCAATTACGGAAGACAGGACAGCTCGTCACCATGCAGGGTGGTGTGAGGGCTGATGCTCATTTTGGACAACAATAAAGCGGGGCAGACGGCTGCTGGACTTGTGCATCTACCCACTGGGGAATTATAATAGTGAATGCGTAGAACTGATAAGCAGCCCACTGAGGAAGACGTATGGTGCACTACAAACACCAGAGTTCCGAGCGGCGGCCACGCCCACTGGGGCCGGTGTGATTAAGAACGTGTGCACGCACAGACATTGCTTTTCACTCCAGTATTAAACGCCACTGAGGAAGGGATTGAAGACTCCCGAAACGCGTCTGGCGTAGAATGTACTTTGATGCTGATATCCAGTAAGTCCGCCGGCTTGCAGGTTGCCAATAAATTCTGAGCCATTCATCTGTCTGAGGCGTCATCCCTTTGGGCTTTCCTGCAATTGTTGGATGTGTACGGCTGACGCCCGGCCGTGGAAAGACGCCCAGCGCTGTGATGGCGAGTCCGTGCGGGCCCCATGCTGGGGCTTGCAATTACGGAAGACAGGACAGCTCGTCACCATGCAGGGTGGTGTGAGGGCTGATGCTCATTTTGGACAACAATAAAGCGGGGCAGACGGCTGCTGGACTTGTGCATCTACCCACTGGGGAATTATAATAGTGAATGCGTAGAACTGATAAGCAGCCCACTGAGGAAGACGTATGGTGCACTACAAACACCAGAGTTCCGAGCGGCGGCCACGCCCACTGGGGCCGGTGTGATTAAGAACGTGTGCACGCACAGACATTGCTTTTCACTCCAGTATTAAACGCCACTGAGGAAGGGATTGAAGACTCCCGAAACGCGTCTGGCGTAGAATGTACTTTGATGCTGATATCCAGTAAGTCCGCCGGCTTGCAGGTTGCCAATAAATTCTGAGCCATTCATCTGTCTGAGGCGTCATCCCTTTGGGCTTTCCTGCAATTGTTGGATGTGTACGGCTGACGCCCGGCCGTGGAAAGACGCCCAGCGCTGTGATGGCGAGTCCGTGCGGGCCCCATGCTGGGGCTTGCAATTATGGAAGACAGGACAGCTCGTCACCATGCAGGGTGGTGTGAGGGCTGATGCTCATTTTGGACAACAATAAAGCGGGGCAGACGGCTGCTGGACTTGTGCATCTACCCACTGGGGAATTATAATAGTGAATGCGTAGAACTGATAAGCAGCCCACTGAGGAAGACGTATGGTGCACTACAAACACCAGAGTTCCGAGCGGCGGCCACGCCCACTGGGGCCGGTGTGATTAAGAACGTGTGCACGCACAGACATTGCTTTTCACTCCAGTATTAAACGCCACTGAGGAAGGGATTGAAGACTCCCGAAACGCGTCTGGCGTAGAATGTACTTTGATGCTGATATCCAGTAAGTCCGCCGGCTTGCAGGTTGCCAATAAATTCTGAGCCATTCATCTGTCTGAGGCGTCATCCCTTTGGGCTTTCCTGCAATTGTTGGATGTGTACGGCTGACGCCCGGCCGTGGAAAGACGCCCAGCGCTGTGATGGCGAGTCCGTGCGGGCCCCATGCTGGGGCTTGCAATTACGGAAGACAGGACAGCTCGTCACCATGCAGGGTGGTGTGAGGGCTGATGCTCATTTTGGACAACAATAAAGCGGGGCAGACGGCTGCTGGACTTGTGCATCTACCCACTGGGGAATTATAATAGTGAATGCGTAGAACTGATAAGCAGCCCACTGAGGAAGACGTATGGTGCACTACAAACACCAGAGTTCCGAGCGGCGGCCACGCCCACTGGGGCCGGTGTGATTAAGAACGTGTGCACGCACAGACATTGCTTTTCACTCCAGTATTAAACGCCACTGAGGAAGGGATTGAAGACTCCCGAAACGCGTCTGGCGTAGAATGTACTTTGATGCTGATATCCAGTAAGTCCGCCGGCTTGCAGGTTGCCAATAAATTCTGAGCCATTCATCTGTCTGAGGCGTCATCCCTTTGGGCTTTCCTGCAATTGTTGGATATATATATATATATATATATATATATATATATATATATACAGAATTGAAGGAATAAGCAAGTAGTGCGGCAAGCAGTAGCGGAGTACCGCAATCCACTTGGATGTTACATTTGCCAAACAAACTTGATAACCGGCAGCTCACTTGAGGATACCGAAACACTACAAGTACCATTGGCCACGGGGGTGGCCACGCCCATGGGGGCAGAAGTTATCAGATTTAAAGTGGTGCAGAGAACATTGTCGTTTATTCTGTGTTCACAGCCAGCAGCCCCAGATGAAGTGAGGAGATCACAAAACGCGTCGGGCAGAATAGGTGATTCTGTGCAGACTTGGCTGTTCCCCTGCATCGCTTCGTTTAATTTACATTAAAGAGTGGCGGATACTTACCTGTTGTTGTGGCTTCTTCCTCAGCAGGCAAACTTTGTGGTTTGATATATATATATATATATATATATATGCAAAGACAGAATCAAATTCAATGAATCCAGACAAGCCCGTAGTTCATCAGAAAGTTCTTTATTCGCCTGGCACAAAAGTCAAGAGATAACGCGTTTCGAACAACAAGTTGTTCTTGGTCACATGACCCGCGTTCATCTCCACCCACTATTTAAAGGTGAAAACACAATCAATCATAGACATAAACAACATTTCTCTTTAAAGCTCAGAGCAACGTTTAGGCTTCTGTATCAGTTAATGTCACTGGCAGAAATTTATACAAATTTTCTAAGTGTGAACAAAGTGAAAAAAAAGAGAAAGAACCCCTTTTGGATAAAGGTACAAAATAACACAACCAGCTCTTTTTTTAGAGGAGAGACTCCGTTCAGCAGTGAAATTTAGCAAGGTCCATAATTACGGTATAGTACCCGTATACAACATAATACATGATTTCTCCAAGGACAATTGCGGTATAGTACCTTATGCCTATTCCATGCAGCTAACTATATCTAATCTTACACATATCATTTGTAATATTATACACAATAAATAGGAAGAATGTAAATTTTGCATGTGTGAACGTCACTCAAAAGTGGTATCCTCTTCTTTTCAACCTAAAGGAAGAAGAGGAAATAGTTCATTGATTTATCAAATGCAAGAAAAGGCAGTCTAAAGAGTTCATAATAATACTCAGAGGACCTACTTAATATTATATTATGCAAACTACATCATTGCTAATAATAATAGAGACTGGTTTCACGTGTAAAACAAAGGGGTTTGGGGGTGAGAATGTGCGGGAAGGGTAAATAAAACAAAAAGTATATTGTTTCAGGTGAGAATTCAGCTGTCCTACTCTTCACTCGGGTAAAACATTCTTTTAAAGATGGGAATGTAACTCATTGTCCACATTTAAACCGACAGGGAAACGGGTGCCTGCCAAAAGAATCAGTCTTGATACTAATTTGCGTAATGCTCCCAATCTGTCTCCACCTCTGATGTTGCTTTTGATAGTGGCAATCCCTATGTAGTTTGCTTTATAAGCATCACTTTGGTGGAATCGACTAAAATGTCTACCTGTGCTGTAAGAGAATTCTTGATTAGCGATCGCTCGGAAATGCTTGAGGATACGTTTCTTGACAGGTGCTGTGTTTGACCCAATATACCATAAGTTGCATGGGCAACGAATCAGGTATACAACGTATTCCGTAGTACATGTTATCAAGGTGTTAATCTTCCATTTCATTTTTGTTTTAGGTAGGAGGATCTCATTACAGTTTTGACTATACTTGCACGCCTTGCAATTTCCACATTTCCTGAAACCCTTAGTCGTTTTCAACCAGTCAGTCTCTTTAGGGGCTAGATGGCTTTGTACTAGGCAATCCTTAAGTGATTGGCCACGTTGATATGAGATGCCAGGTGAACTGCCAACAGCGTTTCTCAATATGGGATCTTGCCTCAGTATATTCCACCTATTTTTCAGTATTTGTCTTATTTGGTTTGACTAGCTGCAGTATTTGGTGATAAACCTCACTTTTGGGGTTTCAGTGTTGGTAATCAAAACAGTAGTAGTTTTAGGTGTTAAAGCTTTCTCTCTTGTTATTTTGTCAATTCTAGATTCAGCTTCCTTGAGTGATTTGGTGGAGTACCCCCTGGCTTTGAATCTTTCTTTCATCTCCTCCTTAATGTTTTGGAAGTGTAATTCAGTTGAGCAATTTCGTTTAGCTCTCAGGAATTCACTTTAAGGGATTCCCCACCGAAAACTAGGGGGGGGGTGAGCACTGGAGGAATGGAGTAAAGAGTTCCCTGCTGTCTCTTTACGGAAAAGTGAGGTGGCTAGTTGGATGTTGTTATTTGTGACTTTGACATCTAGGAAATCTACGGAGAGTCTGCTGTAATGCCTTGTAAATTTTAAGTTCACCTGGTTATCATTTAGACAGTCAATGAAACAGTTTAGATCATTTTCAGTTCCCCGCCACACAAAAAAGACGTCGTCTATATATCTTAGCCATCGTACCACATTCAATGCCCATCTTTCCTTGCGGTCATTCCAGAGCACCTGCTTCTCCCACTAGCCCACCGTGAGGTTGGCATAACTGGGGGCGAAGCAGGTGCCCATGGAAGTCCCTTGTTGTTGTTTGTAATGTTCTTTGTTAAACAAAAAGACATTTTCGTTCAGACACAGCCTAATCATTTCTAATACCATTCAAGTATGTTCAAGATATTCCAATTTTCGTTGTTTCAAAGAGAACTGATATGCTTTAATGCCATCCTTATGTCTTATACTTGTATATAGGGACTTGACATCCAAACATACCAGCCAACATTGTTCGTCCAATTTAATACTTGAAATTTTGTGGAACAAATCAGTGGTATCTCTAACATAGGAAGATAATTCCTTAACAAATGGGAAAAGAAAGTGATCTATGTAGATGCTGGTGTGCTTAGGGACGCCCTAAACAGGCCTAGGGGGGTCAGGGTGCTTCTACTCTGTCCCCTTTTTGAGCTCTATGCATTTGTTTTTCTGCTTTCTTGTGCCTCATTTTACCAAAGCCAATCAGCATGCAGCTCATGCATGCGAAGGTCCGTGCAACTTACGCGTGCACACACGCCGACCCGTGCGTGTACGGTACGCGCTTATAGATATATACAATTTTTTTCTTTTGATTTTCTCAGGAACTACTGGAGGGATTTACACCATTTAAGCAAAACGGCGATCTGCAAACCGAACTCTACCTCTTTGCCAAATTTGGTGTAATTCCGTTCAGCTGTTCGGGCTGTAGCCGTGTCTAATCGTCATATGGAAAATAACATGGGTAAAACACGTTTTTGTACCCCCCTTTTTTCTCAGCCCCCACTTGACGAATCTTCCCGAGACTTTCCGGGAAGGAGCGGAGCGGGCCATCTTCTTTGAGAAATTCGTGAAGATTCAACAACCGGCGCCAAAGTCATTCACAATAGAATGTTGCGGATTTCCTATGGAAACTAGGTCCTAACTATAACTACCTACTGGCGACCGCCAGTAAGTAATATATATATATATATATATATATATATATATATATATATATATATATATATATATATATTCACTGAAAAAACCCTAGGTTTCACACCAGTTATAGTTAGCTGGAAATTTTACTGATATAAAACCATTGAAATTCCCACGTTATAGTTAGTCGGACTCAATATAACTTGCGCGTGCAATGCACTGCTGATGACATCACATATTACATCACTCATGACATGGTCAGTGACATCACTCATGACATCACTGATGACACCATCCTTGTGACACAGTGACAGACCTCCTCTCAGTGTAAAGTAACCCTTGAGACACATATTCAAAAATACAAACTGAAATTTTTAAAAAATGGACATACCTATATCAGTTACAACAAGCAATTCTGTACTTCCACTATCTATATACACATCCACTCATTCACCAACAGTTCTATATAGTCACTCATACATATACTCACTCATCATATGAAGAGATACACCTATACATCCTGTTACACACCGACATTCATCCAAAAGTTACTCACACACATATTCACACGTGCAAATAAACTATTGAACAACCATTTATTTGAATATAGAGTTATACACACACTTCCACCTTACTTCTATTGAAAATTACACATATTTATTCTCTTAAACAATCACTTATAGAAACACATACGTATTTAAACAGGAAATCTTACAATCTCTTACTCTCACATATACTCACTTATATACATCAATATTCATATATACTAGATTAAAACATATGTACTTACTGATAAAGACACTAGTGAGACAGTCATTCACTCACTAACAAACACATATAGACACTCATCCACCCATACAGTCCTGTACATATGCTGTCTTCAAAACACATACAAACAAAGAGTCAGTCACTCATGCATCTATGTGCTAAGTAATACCCCCACCAAACCATATAGACACTCATACTGATACTAATAAAAATATCAAATAACCCATATACATAAGCATGTAGCTACTTATCAACACATGTAGCCACTTATACACAAAGTGAAACACTAATATATGTATTTTAATATTTAAACATAACTCACTAATATTTATTTTTCAGAAAGACACACATTCACTGGATGGTGTCATCAGTGATGTCATGAGTGATGTCACTGACCATGTCATGAGTGATGTAATATGTGATGTCATCAGCAGTGCATTGCACGCGCAAGTTATAGTGAGTCCGACTAACTATAACGTGGGAATTTCAATGGTTTTATATCAGTAAAATTTCCAGCTAACTATAACTGGTGTGAAACCTATGGTTTTTTCAGTGAATTTAATAGGTTTTTTAAATGCTAATTCCTAACTATAACCGGTGTGAAACCTATGGTTTTTTCAGTGAATTTCATAGGTTTTTTTATGCTAATTCCTAACTATAAGTTTCACTTTATAAATAAGACTGTTAGCACTCTAGTTGTTCTTTTTAACACTCTGGTACATTCTGTCATTGGGCTACAGTTGGGCTACATCTAGTTGAAATTCGGGCTACATTTACAATTTTTGGTCTCTGGTGGCCATCTTTGGGCTACATTGGGCTACTTTGGGCTACATTTGGGCTACATTTTGGCTCTAACATATATTAAGCCCAATGTAGCACAATACATATTTTTCTAAAGTTATTTTTTTTTCAAACCACTTCAGAATAGGGCTACCTGTCCCTACAATTATCCCATTTTTATTTTTTTTATTTTTGGGGGGAGCGCTCCCGGAGCGCGCCCCGGGGAGCGCCCCGAAAAGCGTATTTCTGAAAAGCGCCCCGGGGCGCGCTCCGGGGAGCATCCCGTGAGCGCCAATATCGCAAACGAAAACATGATCGTGACGTATCGCGTAGCCGCGACCGCGTGATACGCACGGCGTAAGCGCACCCGGAAGTACTCGAGCGAATACGATCGCACAACGTAAACTTCCGACGCGCTTACGCTGCGCGACCCGGGGCGCGCCCCCGGGCGCGCCCCGGGCACGTAGCGTAAGCGCGTCGGGTCATGTGAGCAGAAAATAACACTTTTCATTGGTTCATAACAGTTTTAGTTTCATAATGATGAAGCCCCTGGTCTTGTGACCTGAAAATAACACTTCTCATTGGTTCAGGACAGTTTTTTTTTCTAAATGATGAAAGACCCCACCTTTTTTCCTTATTCTGACTTTGTCCTTTGACTGAGGAAGACCTGTTTGTTGCTCTCTCTACTTTTTTGCTCCAAATAATGGCTTCATTAGTAGCATCAGCTGGTGCATCTGCCCCACCACCACCACCACAACCACCAAGAGGACCAGCTCCAAATTATATTGGTGGTCAAGAACAGGAGGAGGAGGAGGAAGAGGAAGAGGAGGAGGGGAGAAGAAGATGGCTGCCAGAAGAAAATACCCCATACAAACCCAAACCACACATTGTATGGGAGTTTTTTTCAATTCCAGAGGGGAAAAAAAAGGTGAATGCGCCCAAGGTGACTTGCCTCATCTGCAATGATGAACTTTCACGGGGCAACCCAAACAAAAAATATTCATTTGGTAACTATACCATGATTCGGCACATGACCAGAAAGCACCCAATCAACTACTCTCGTGCAGAGTTCCGGGAACTGGCCAGTAACCTCCCCCAGTCATCAAGGACCCCCTCCCAAAGAAACCAACCCACTTCCTCGGAACCAGAAACATCTGAGGTGATGCCTTGCATTCAGCCGAGATTTGCTGATTTTAAAATCACTTGTTCTGCATGTGGCAAGCTTATCGCCTATGGCGAAAAAAGCGTTAAGCTCATCGTCCTTGCAGGTGATAATCACAAGTGCCCCAAAAAGAAGTAATTTTTTGGGTTTTTTGTTTTTTTGCTCCAGTTGAGCCAGTTTCAATTCCCTTTTTTTGTTTCTCCCCCTAAAAAAATACAAAAAAAAATATAAAACTGTTTTGAAAAGCCAAAAAAAGTTCAAAAAGTTCAAAAAACACAAAAAAAATATAAAACAACAAAAAGAAGAAAAAAAAAAGTTCTTTTTAGAACTACCTCCAATTTCTAAATAAAAACTTCATTTTTTAAAAACTCTGTCACCTTTTTTCATCATAGTACGCTCCCTGGGCCGCTCCCTGGTGCGCGCACCGGGCGCTTCCCCCGTGCAAAACGAAAAAAAAAAATTTTTACATGCCCCGCGGGGCCCTTTTATAGCCCCCACATCAAACCTAGGGGGTCAAAGGGGTCTATCCCTGACGCCTTATGGTCAGTTCCCCCTTTGTTTTAGCCACCTCTTATGTCTCGATTTTACCGAGACACAAGATGGCGGCCGCTCTGGACTGTTTCGAATGTTTACAGACACCCGAGAGCCAATCAGCTTTCCATGCGCACCTCGCGTCACGCGCCCGGAGCGCTCCCCGGTGCGCGCACCGGAGCGCTGCTATAGATATATAAATTTTTTTGAACCTAAATTACTCAAAATCCACTGCAGCACATATCTTGAGACATAGCAAAGGCACATCGGGCTACCAATCCCTACAATTTTGCCAAATTTGGTGGAAATCCATTCAGCCGTTCGGGTTAAAAGTGAAATCGACCGCCCTATGGAAATTAACATGGGGAAAACGCGTTTTGGGACCCCCCTTTTATCTCGGCCCCCGCTTGACGTATCCCCCCCAAACTTTAAAGGAAGGATCGGAGCTCGACGAGGCCATTTTCAGGAAATTTTCAGGCATATTCGTCAACCGGTGCCAAAGTTATTCCAAATAGAATTTTGAGATTTAACATTGAAAAAAATCCTAACTATAACTACCTACTGGCGACCGCCAGTAGGTAATATATATATATTATATATATATATATATATATATATATATATATATATATATATATATATATACAGAATTGAAGGAATAAGCAAGTAGTGCGGCAAGCAGTAGCGGAGTACCGCAATCCACTTGGATGTTACATTTGCCAAACGAACTTGATAACCGGCAGCTCACTTGAGGATACCGAAACACTACAAGTACCATGGGCCACGGGGGTGGCCACGCCCATGGGGGCAGAAGTTAGCAGATTTAAAGTGGTGCAGAGAACATTGTCGTTTATTCTGTGTTCACAGCCAGCAGCCCCAGATGAAGTGAGGAGATCACAAAACGCGTCGGGCAGAATAGGTGATTCTGTGCAGACTTGGCTGTTCCCCTGCATCGCTTTGTTCAATTTACATTAAAGAGTGGCGGATACTTACCTGGTGTTGTGGCTTCTTCCTCAGCAGGCAAACTTTGTGGTTTGATATATATATATAGATATATGTATATATGCAAAGACAGAATCCAATTCAATGAATCCAGACAAGCCCGTAGTTCATCAGAAAGTTCTTTATTCGCCTGGCACAAAAGTCAAGAGATAACGCGTTTCGAACAACAAGTTGTTCTTGGTCAAATGACCCGCGTTCATCTCCACCCACTATTTAAAGGTGTAAACACAATCAATCATAGACATAAACAACATTTCTCTTTAAAGCTCAGAGCAACGTTTAGGCTTCTGTATCAGTTAATGTCACTGGCAGAAATTTATACAAATTTTCTAAGTGTGAACAAAGTGAAAAAAAGAGAAAGAACCCCTTTTGGATAAAGGTACAAAATAACACAACCAGCTCTTTTTTTAGAGGAGAGACTCCGTTCAGCAGTGAAATTTACCAAGGTCCATAATTACGGTATAGTACCCGTATACAACATAATACATGATTTCTCAAAGGACAATTGCGGTATAGTACCTTATGCCTATTCCATGCAGCTAACTATATCTAATCGTCACTCAAAAGTGGTATCCTCTTCTTTTCAACCTAAAGGAAGAAGAGGAAATAGTTCATTGATTTCTCAAATGCAAGAAAAGGCAGTCTAAAGAGTTCATAATAATACTCAGAGGACCTACTTAATATTGTATTATGCAAACTACATCATTGCTAATAATAATGGAGACTGGTTTCACGTGTAAAATAAAGGGGTTTGGGGGTGAGAATGTGCGGGAAGGGTAAATAAAACAAAAAGTATATTGTTTCAGGTGAGAATTCAGCTGTCCTACTCTTCACTCGGGTAAAACATTCTTTTAAAGATGGGAATGTAACTCCTCGTCCACATTTAAACCGACAGGGAAACGGGTGCCTGCCAAAAGAATCAGTCTTGATACTAATTTGCGTAATGCTCCAAATCTGTCTCCACCTCTGATGTTGCTTTTGATAGTGGCAATCCCTATGTAGTTTGCATTAGAAGCATCACTTTGGTGGAATCGACTAAAATGTCTACAAGTGCTGTAAGAGAAGTCTTGATTAGTGATCGCTCGGAAATGCTCGAGGATACGTTTCTTGGCAGGTGCTGTGGTTGACCCAATATACCATAAGTTGCATGGGCAACGAATCAGGTATACAACGTATTTCGTAGTACATGTTATCAAGGTGTTAATCTTCCATTTCATTTTTGTTTTAGGTAGGAGGATCTCATTACAGTTTTGACTATACTTGCACGCCTTGCAATTTCCACATTTCCTGAAACCCTTAGTCGTTTTCAACCAGTCAGTCTCTTTAGGGGCTAGATGGCTTTGTACTAGGCAATCCTTAAATCATTGGCCACGTTGATATGAGATGCCAGGTGAACTGCCAACAGCGTTTCTCAATATGGGATCTTGCCTCAGTATATCCCACCTATTTTTCAGTATTTGTCTTATTTGGTTTGACTGGCTGCAGTATTTGGTGATAAACCTCACTTTTGGGGTTTCAATGTTGGTAATCTAAACAGTAGTAGTTTTAGGTGTTAAAGCGTTCTCTCTTGTTATTTTGTCAATTCTAGATTCAGCTTCCTTGAGTGATTTGGTGGAGTACCCCCTGGCTTTGAATCTTTATTTCATCTCCTCCTTAATGTTTTGGAAGTGTAATTCAGTTGAGCAATTTCGTTTAGCTCTCAGGAATTCACTAAAAGGGATTCCCCACCGAAAACTAGGGGGGGGTGAGCGCTGGAGGAATGGAGTAAAGAGTTCCCTGCTGTCTCTTTACGGAAAAGTGAGGTGGCTAGTTGGTTGTTGTTATTTGTGACTTTGACATCAAGGAAATCTACGGAGCGTCTGCTGTAATGCCTTGCAAATTTTAAGTTCACCTGGTTATTATTTAGACAGTCAATGAAACAGTTTAGATCATTTTCAGTCCACCGCCACACAAAAAAGACGTTGTCTATATATCTTAGCAATCGTACCACATTCAATGCCCATCTTTCCGTGCGGTCATTCCAGAGCACCTGCTTCTCCAACCAGCCCACCATGAGGTTGGCATAACTGGGGGCGAAGCATGTGCCCATGGAAGTCCCTTGTTGTTGTTTGTAATGTTCTTTGTTAAACAAAAAGACATTTTCGTTCAGACACAGACTAATCATTTCTAATACCATTCAAGTATGTTCAAGATATTCCAATTTTTGTTGTTTCAAAAAGAACTGACATGCTTTAATGCCATCCTTATGTCTTATACTTGTATATAGGGACTTGACATACAAACATACCAACCAACATTGTTCGTCCAATTTAATACTTGAAATTTTTTGGATAAAATCAGTGGTATCTCTCACATAGGAAGATAATTCCTTAACAAATGGGAAAATAAAGTGATCTATGTAGATGCTGGTGTGCTTAGGGACGCCCTAAGCAGGCCTAGGGGGGTCAGGGTGCTTCTACTCTGTCCCCTTTTTGAGCTCTATGCATTTGTTTTTCTGCTTTCTTGTGCCTCAGTTTACCAAAGGCAATCAGCATGCAGCTCGTGCACGCTAAGGTCCGCGCATCTTACGCGTGCACATATTGCCGACCCGTGCATGTACGGTACGCGCTTATAGATATATACAATTTTTTTCTTTTGATTTTCTCAGGAACTACTGGAGGGATTTACACCATTTAAGCAGAACGGCGATCTGCAAACCGAACTCTACCTCTTTGCTAAATTTGGTGTAATTCCGTTCAGCTGTTCGGGCTGTAGCCGTGTCTAATCGTCCTATGGAAAATAACATGGGGAAAACACGTTTTTGTACCCCCCTTTTTTCTCAGCCCCCACTTGACGAATCTTCCCGAGACTTTCCGGGAAGGAGCAGAGCGGGCCATCTTCTTTGAGAAATTCGCGAAGATTCAACATCCGGCGCCAAATTCATTCACAATAGAATGTTGCGGATTTCCTATGGAAAGTAGTTCCTAACTATAACTACCTACTGGCGACCGCCAGTAAGTAATATACATATATATATATATATATATGTATATATATATATATATATATATATACAGAATTGAAGGAATAAGCAAGTAGTGTGGCAGGCAGTAGCAGAGTATCGCAATCCACTTGGATGTTACATTTGCCAAACGAACTTGATAAACGGCAGCTCACTTGAGGATACCGAAACACTACAAGTACCATGGGCCACGGGGTGGCCACGCCCATGGGGGCGGAAGTTATCAGATTTAAAGTGGTGCAGAGAACATTGTCGTTTATTCTGTGTTCACAGCCAGCAGCCCCAGATGAAGTGAGGAGATCACAAAACGCGTCGGGCAGAATGGGTGATTCTGTGCAGACTTGGCTGTTCCCCTGCATCGCTTCGTCAATTTATATTAAACCGTGGCGGATACTTACCTGGTGTTGTGGCTTCTTCCTCAGCAGGCAAACTTTGTGGTTTGATATATATATATATATATATGCAAAGACAGAATCAAATTCAATGAATCCAGACAAGCCCGCAGTTCATCCGTAAGTTCTTTATTCGGCTGGCACAAAAGTCAAGAGATAACGTGTTTCGAACAACAAGTTGTTCTTGGTCACATGACCCGCGTTCATCTCCACCCACTATTTAAAGGTGTAAACACAATCAATCATAGACATAAACAACATTTCTCTTTAAAGCTCAGAGCAATGTTTAGGCTTCTGTATCAGTTAATATCACTGGCAGAAATGTATACAAATTTTCTAAGTGTGAACAAACATAAAAAAAGAGAAAGAACCCCTTTTGGATAAAGGTACAAAATAACACAACCAGCTCTTTTTTTAGAGGAGAGACTCGGTTCAGCAGTGAAATTTAGCAAGGTCCATAATTACGGTATAGTACTCGTATACAACATAATACATGATTTCTCCAAGGACAATTGCGGTATAGTACCTTATGCCTATTCCATGCAGCTAACTATATCTAATCTTACACATATCATTTGTAATAATATACACATTAAATAGGAAGATCGTAAATTTCGCATGTGTGAACGTCACTCAAAAGTGGTATCCTCTTCTTTTCAACCTAAAGGAAGAAGAGGTAATAGTTCATTGATTTATCAAATGCAAGAAAAGGCAGTCTAAAGAGTTCATAATAATACTCAGAGGGCCTACTTAATATTATATTATGCAAACTACATCATTGCTAATAATAATAGAGACTGGTTTCACGTGTAAAACAAAGGGGTTTGGGGGTGAGAATGTGCGGGAAGGGTAAATAAAACAAAAAGTATATTGTTTCAGGTGAGAATTCAGCTGTCCTACTCTTCACTCGTGTAAAACATTCTTTTAAAGATGGGAATGTAACTCCTCGTCCACATTTGAACCGACAGGGAAACGGGTGCCTGCCAAAAGAATCAGTCTTGATACTAATTTGCGTAATGCTCCCAATCTGTCTCCACCTCTGATGTTGCTTTTGATAGTGGCAATCCCTATGTAGTTTGCTTTAGAAGCATCACTTTGGTGGAATCGACTAAAATGTCTACCTGTGCTGTAAGAGAAGTCTTGATTAGTGATCGCTCGGAAATGCTCGAGGATACGTTTCTTGACAGGTGCTGTGGTTGAACCAATATACCATAAGTTGCATGGGCAACGAATCAGGTATACAACGTATTCCGTAGTACATGTTATCAAGGTGTTAATCTTCCATTTCATTTTTGTTTTAGGTAGGAGGGTCTCATTACAGTTTTGACTATACTTGCACGCCTTGCAATTTCCACATTTCCTGAAACCCTTAGTCGTTTTCAACCAGTCAGTCTCTTTAGGGGCTAGATGGCTTTGTACTAGGCAATCCTTAAGTGATTGGCCACGTTGATATGAGATGCCAGGTGAACTGCCAACAGCGTTTCTCAGTATGGGATACTGCCTCAGTATATCCCACCTATTTTTTAGAATTTGTCTTATTTGGTTTGACTGGCTGCAGTATTTGGTGATAATCCTCACTTTTGGGGTTTCAGTGTTGGTAATCAAAACAGTAGTAGTTTTAGGTGTTAAAGCTTTCTCTCTTGTTATTTTGTCAATTCTAGATTCAGCTTCCTTGAGTGATTTGGTGGAGTACCCCCTGGCTTTGAATCTTTCTTTCATCTCCTCCTTAATGTTTTGGAAGTGTAATTCAGTTGAGCAATTTCGCTTAGCTCTCAGGAATTCACTAAAAGGGATTCCCCACCGAAAACTAGGGGGGGTGAGCGCTGGAGGAATGGAGTAAAGAGTTCCCTGCTGTCTCTTTACGGAAAAGTGAGGTGGCTAGTTGGTTGTTGTTATTTGTCACTTTGACATCTAGGAAATCTACGGAGCGTCTGTTGTAATGCCTTGTAAATTTTAAGTTCACCTGGTTATCATTTAGACAGTCAATGAAACGGTTTAGATCATTTTCAGTCCCCCGCCACACAAAAAAGACGACGTCTATATATCTTAGCCATCGTACCACATTTAATGCCCATCTTTCCGTGCGGTCATTCCAGAGCACCTGCTTCTCCCACCAGCCTACCATGAGATTGGCATAACTGGGGGTGAAGCAGGTGCCCATGGAAGTCCCTTGTTGTTGTTTGTAATGTTCTTTGTTAAACAAAAAGACATTTTCTTTCAGACACAGCCTAATCATTTCTAATACGATTCAAGTATGTTCAAGATATTCAAATTTTCGTTGTTTCAAAAAGAACTGACATGCTTTAATGCCATCCTTATGTCTTATACTTGCATATAGGGACTTGACATCCAAACATACCAGCCAACAATGTTCGTCCAATTTAATACTTGAAATTTTGTGGATAAAATCAGTGGTATCTCTCACATAGGAAGATAATTCCTTAACAAATGGGAAAAGAAAGTGATCTATGTAGATGCTGGTGTGCTTAGGGACGCCCTAAGCAGGCCTAGGGGGGTCAGGGTGCTTCTACTCTGTCCCCTTTTTGAGCTCTACGCATTTGTTTTTCTGCTTTCTTGTACCTCAGTTTACCAAAGCCAATCAGCATGCAGCTCGTGCACCCAAAGGTCCGCGCACCTTACGCGTGCACATACGCCGACCCGTGCGTGTACGGTACGCGCTTATAGATATCTACAATTTTAATCTTTTGATTTTCTCAGGAACTACTGGAGGGATTTACACTATTTAAGCAAAACGGCGTTCTGCAAACCGAACTCTACCTCTTTGCCAAATTTGGTGTAATTCCGTTCAGCTGTTCGGGCTGTAGCCGTGTCTAATCGTCCTATGGAAAATAACATGGGGAAAACACGTTTTTGTACCCCCCTTTTTTCTCAGCCCCCACTTGACGAATCTTCCCAAGACTTTCCGGGAAGGAGCGGAGCGGGCCATCTTCTTTGAGAAATTCGCGAAGATTCAACATCCGGCGCCAAATTCATTCACAATAGAATGTTGCGGATTTCCTATGGAAACTAGGTCCTAACTATAACTACCTACTGGCGACCGCCAGTACGTAATATATATATATATATATATATATGTATATATATATATATACAGAATTGAAGGAATAAGCAAGTAGTGTGGCAGGCAGTAGCAGAGTGCCGCAATCCACATGGATGTTACATTTGCCAAACGAACTTGATAAACCGCAGCTCACTTGAGGATACCGAAACACTACAAGTACCATGGGCCACGGGGTGGCCACGCCCATGGGGGCGGAAGTTGTCAGATTTAAAGTGGTGCAGAGAACATTGTCGTTTATTCTGTGTTCACAGCCAGCAGCCCCAGATGAAGTGAGGAGATCACAAAACGCGTCGGGCAGAATGGGTGATTAGGTGCAGACTTGGCTGTTCCCCTGCATCGCTTCGTTCAATTTACATTAAACCGTGGCGGATACTTACCTGGTGTTGTGGCTTCTTCCTCAGCAGGCAAACTTTGTGGTTTGATATATATATATATATGCAAAGACAGAATCAAATTCAATGAATCCAGACAAGCCCGCAGTTCATCCGTAAGTTCTTTATTCGGCTGGCACAAAAGTCAAGAGATAACGTGTTTCGAACAACAAGTTGTTCTTGTTCACATGACCCGCCTTCATCTCCACCCACTATTTAAAGGTGTAAACACAATCAATCATAGACATAAACAACATTTCTCTTTAAAGCTCAGAGCAATGTTTAGGCTTCTGTATCAGTTAATGTCACTGGCAGAAATGTATACAAATTTTCTAAGTGTGAACAAACATAAAAAAGAGAAAGAACCCCTTATGGATAAAGGTACAAAATAACACAACCAGCTATTTTTTTTAGAGGAGAGACTCGGTTCAGCAGTGAAATTTAGCAAGGTCCATAATTACGGTATAGTACCCGTATACAACATAATACATGATTTCTCCAAGGACAATTGCGGTATAGTACCTTATGCCTATTCCATGCAGCTAACTATATCTAATCTTACACATATCATTTGTAATAATATACACATTAAATAGGAAGATCGTAAATTTCGCATGTGTGAACGTCACTCAAAAGTGGTATCCTCTTCTTTTCAACCTAAAGGAAGAAGAGGAAATAGTTCATTGATTTATCAAATGCAAGAAAAGGCAGTCTAAAGAGTTCATAATAATACTCAGAGGACCTACTTAATATTATATTATGCAAACTACATCATTGCTAATAATAATAGAGACTGGTTTCACGTGTAAAACAAAGGGGTTTGGGGGTGAGAATGTGCGGGAAGGGTAAATAAAACAAAAAGTATTTTGTTTCAGGTGAGAATTCAGCTGTCCTACTCTTCACTCGGGTAAAACATTCTTTTAAAGATGGGAATGTAACTCCTCGTCCACATTTGAACCGACAGGGAAACGGGTGCCTGCCAAAAGAATCAGTCTTGATACTAATTTGCGTAATGCTCCCAATCTGTCTCCACCTCTGATGTTGCTTTTGATAGTGGCAATCCCTATGTAGTTTGCTTTAGAAGCATCACTTTGGTGGAATCAACTAAAATGTCTACCTGTGCTGTAAGAGAAGTCTTGATTAGTGATCGCTCGGAAATGCTCGAGGATACGTTTCTTGACAGGTGCTGTGGTTGACCCAATATACCATAAGTTGCATGGGCAACGAATCAGGTATACAACGTATTCCGTAGTACATGTTATCAAGGTGTTAATCTTCCATTTCATTTTTGTTTTAGGTAGGAGGGTCTCATTACAGTTTTGACTATACTTGCACGCCTTGCAATTTCCACATTTCCTGAAACCCTTAGTCGTTTTCAACCAGTAAGTCTCTTTAGGGGCTAGATGGCTTTGTACTAGGCAATCCTTAAGTGATTGGCCACGTTGATATGAGATGCCAGGTGAACTGCCAACAGCGTTTCTCAATATGGGATCCTGCCTCAGTATATCCCACCTATTTTTTAGTATTTGTCTTATTTGGTTTGACTGGCTGCAGTATTTGGTGATAAACCTCACTTTTGGGGTTTCAGTGTTGGTAATCAAAACAGTAGTAGTTTTAGGTGTTAAAGCTTTCTCTCTTGTTATTTTATCAATTCTAGATTCAGATTCCTTGAGTGATTTGGTGGAGTACCCCCTGGCTTTGAATCTTTCTTTCATCTCCTCCTTAATGTTTTAGAAATGTAATTCAGTTGAGCAATTTCGCTTAGCTCTCAGGAATTCACTAAAAGGGATTCCCCACCGAAAACTAGGGGGGGGTGAGCGCTGGAGGAATGGAGTAAAGAGTTCCCTGCTGTCTCTTTACGGAAAAGTGAGGTGGCTAGTTGGTTGTTGTTATTTGTGACTTTGACATCTAGGAAATCTACGGAGCGTCTGCTGTAATGCCTTGCAAATTTTAAGTTCACCAGGTTATCATTTAGACAGTCAATGAAACAGTTTAGATCATTTTCAGTCCCCCGCCACACAAAAAAGACGACCTCTATATATCTTAGCCATCGTACCACATTCAATGCCCATCTTTCCGTGCGGTCATTCCAGAGCACCTGCTTCTCCCACCAGCCTACCATGAGATTGGCATAAATGGGGGTGAAGCAGGTGCCCATGGAAGTCCCTTGTTGTTGTTTGTAATGTTCTTTGTTAAACAAAAAGACATTTTTGTTCAGACACAGCCTAATCATTTCTAATACCATTCAAGTATGTTCAAGATATTCCAATTTTCGTTGTTTCAAAGAGAACTGACATGCTTTAATGCCATCCTTATGTCTTATACTTGTATATAGGGACTTGACATCCAAACATACCAGCCAACATTGTTCGTCCAATTTAATACTTGAAATGTTGTGGATAAAATCAGTGGTATCTCTCACATAGGAAGATAATTCCTTAACAAATGGGAAAAGAAAGTGATCTATGTAGATGCTGGTGTGCTTAGGGACGCCCTAAGCAGGCCTAGGGGGGTCAGGGTGCTTCTACTCTGTCCCCTTTTTGACCTCTATGCATTTGTTTTTCTGCTTTCTTGTGCCTCAGTTTACCAAAGCCAATCAGCATGCAGCTAGTGCACCCAAAGGTCCGCGCACCTTACGCGTGGAAAGGGGCGACCACTCGGTCCCCCCGAACTTATGGCAGAGTGCCTCGATCCCCCCGGGAAGCCATTTTGGGCGGGAGGCGCGTCTCGGCTGGTATGCCCGAAGCGGCGTAGCTGGGGCGTGCCCTTTCCCGCCCTAGAGTGGGCTGGCCTAGACACTGACGCAGCCAGCCACGCCCTCGGGGCAGGCAGGGGCGGGTGTACGCCCGCCCCGAAGACGGATAAGAAGGGACGCAAGACCAGAAGACATCCTCTTGTTCTTGTGCTCTGAAGCTGCACCTCCTCGCTGCACGTGAGCTCGGGACAGAACGAAGAGCCAATTTTGAGCGTTTTGATCTTTCCTTTTGTCTTCCAGATACTTCGTTGGAAAGATGCCCAAGAAAGGCGCGAAGAGAATGACGACCGACCAGATGGTTCGAGTCCTCATGAAGGAGATGTCCGAAATAAAGAAGCGGTTGGCGGGGCGGGACGGGGAGGAGGGATCGGGGCGTCCATCGGCTGGAGGGAAGCCAAAGAGGCCAAGAAGGGGGCCAGCCGGGGGAGACGTCCCGGTTCCCTGTGCCCCGCTCGAAGCGCCAGCCCCGGTACCGGTGGAAGGGAATCCGATTCCCGTCGTAGTCACCCCGACATCCACTGAGGATATGCCTCCCGAGTTGGCGGCACAGCTAGCAGCGTGGTTGGGCGACAGTAGCGAGGGCGCCACGGCTGCCGAAGCGCAAGCACTGATGAAACAGTTGCGCGAGAAACGTGATGCTGCCAAGGTGCCTGCGCCGGCTGCAGTGATAGACAAGCCACGAGTGGCGGAAGCAGCGTCCAGTGCAGGTAAGCGGCCATTGCCGATCGCGAGGGACGAGTCAACACCCTCTCGTAGAGAAAAATTGGGGCAACATGTTCCTTTGGCAATAAAGGAAAAGATTTGGGCGGGGGAATATGTAAACATTTTCTCCTTGCTTGTTGATCATTATGAGGTTGAAACTGTTAGGGGTCAAAAGGATCTGATGCATCCAAGTGTTTGGCGCGCAAAAATGGCCGCCTTTAAAGTGAATGAGAATATTGGCAACTGGGGCAATGCATGGGGAATTTTTACGTCGATTCTGGGGGAACGTAGGCCAGAATTGCTCCCTGAGTTTCCAGTCTATCAGTCACGAATTATGGGGTACTCGACATCGCACCAAGGTAACCATTGGTTCTGTTATGATAACCTTTTCAGGAAGGCGATGGAGCATAACAAAAGTTTAACCTGGGACTGTTATGATTCTTTGACATGGGATAAAATGAAAGAGTCAGGGATGTTGAAAATGCCGTTGGTGGGGGGCACTGTTGGTGAGTCCTCCCGCCAATATGGGGGGACGCCCTTTCGGTCAGGTACGGGTACCGACGATTATTCGAGACCTGCCGGCAATACGGGGAAGAAGGGTTTCTGTTTCAATTTCAACAAAGGTAAATGTACTAGGCCCTCGGGATCATGTAAGTTCAAGCACGAATGTAGTGGTTGTGGGGCACCCCATCCTGAGTCCTCGTGCAGAGCCAGAACGGGTGAGAATGGGGGTAGAGGAGGCGCCAAACAGGTCTAATATAGTCCGAGGGGCGCCTCTACCAACCCCGATTGATACCTTGGCGATGATTCCCTGGCTCAGTGAATACCCAGATCGTACTACTGCTGGGGTGCTGCGGAACGGTTTTTCATATGGTTTCCGCATCCCGGTGGGGGATTTTCAGGGTGTCGGGACGTGCAAAAATCAACTTTCCGTCTTGCAGCATACGACCGTAGTGCAGGATAAGATCCGGAAAGAGGTGATCCGAGGTCGGGTCGCCGGCCCGTTTAGTGTACCCCCGGTACAGAATTTTGTCTGTTCTCCTTTAGGGGTGGTCCCCAAGAAGGACCCAGGTGAGTTTCGATTGATCCACAATTTATCAGCTCCTCATGGTCTTTCTGTGAACGATGCAATTGATCCAGAGGTATGTTCGGTGCGGTACGCATCATTCGATGAGGCCGTAGCCATTTTGAATCGCCTGGGGCCCGGGACGCTGATGGCGAAATCAGATATCGAGTCAGCGTTCCGATTGCTCCCGGTACACCCGGACGACCAGCGTCTTCTGGGATTCATGTTTCAAGGTTCGTATTACATGGATAGGTGTATGCCGATGGGGTGCTCTATATCTTGTGCATATTTCGAGAAATTCAGTAGTTTTCTACAATGGGTCTTCACGAAGGACACGGGTTTCCGAAATGTAATGCATTACCTTGATGACTTTCTGTTCCTTGGGGCCGCTGGGGATGACGAATGTGGCCGGGCCTTGACTGAATTTTGTGTGTTAATGGATCAATTTGGCATGCCATTGGCGCCAGGTAAAACTGTGGGTCCCACGACTTGCCTCGAGTTTCTGGGGATCGAGTTGGACTCTAGTGAGGGTTGTTTTCGTTTACCAGCTGCCAAAGTGTCGAAATTCAGGGCAGCCCTGCAAATGTGTATAAATGCATCTAAAGTTACGCTGCATCAATTGCAGCAATTGGTGGGGAGGCTGAATTTTGCCCTGAGGGTGATCCCAATGGCCCGCCCCTTCTCCCGTTCAATTGCCCAGGCGATGGTTGGCCTAAAGGAGGGTCATCATCGCACGAGACTATCGGCTGAGGTCCGCCAGGACATGCGTATTTGGTTAGCATTTCTGGCGGACTTCAATGGTCGAGTCGTCTGGAACAAACCAGCCATGTCCTCTGAAGAGGTTGGTCTATGGACAGATTCAGCGGGAAGCATGGGCTTTGGCGCCATCTTCGGCACAAAATGGTCGGCACAAAGGTGGCCAACATGGTGGTATGAAGAGGGGCTGACGAGTAATATTGCTTTCCTTGAACTGTTTCCCATTTTGGTGGCCCTCAGAACCTGGCCCGAGGGGTTCAAAGATCATTCTGTCATATTTTGGTCTGACAATATGACCGTTGTAGAATGCATCAATAGTCAGGCAGCACGTTGTAAAATGATTTTAAGGCTGCTCAAAGAAATTGTCTTACTGTGTATGCAACTGAACGTGGTATTCAGAGCAAAACATGTCCCAGGGGTGATGAATCAGGCGGCTGATGCACTGTCTCGTTTTCAAATGCAGGCTTTCTCGGGTTTCCTTCCCTCAGCGGACCCAGAGCCGGCACCCTTTCCCGAAGCTCTCTGGTCTCTCGGTGCCCCGAACTTCGTCACCTCGTGGGAGAGAGTCTAGCACCAAGGACGAGGAGGCATATGAAGGGGCGTTTCGGGCCTATTTAGCCTTTTTGGGGACTGAGAGAGAGGGGCTTTGGGGGCATGAGGATTGGGTAGTACATTTTCTGATGTCCTTGCGTAGGGCTGGGAAGTCGGTGGCTACAGCCCAGAGGCATCGTGCTGCCATTTCCTTTGTTGCCAGGGCTCATAATATCCAGGACCCGACAGCGTCTTTTGTGGTACGGAAAGCGCTGCGTGGGTGGCAACGCCTTGAGGGTCGCCGAGTAGATGAGAGGCGCCCGATAGGTCTGGATAGGTTGTCCCAGTTGCTGGCCACACTCCCCGCCACATGCTCGTCTCAGTACGAGGCCTTTTTGTTCCGAGCTGCTTTTACGCTTGCATTTCACGGGGCGATGAGGATAAGTGAGCTGGTAGCAAGGAGCAAACGGGATGTGGTGGGGGGTTTGTGCCGGGAACACGTTCAGATCAGGGGTGAGACGATGACTGTATCCGTTGTCAGGTCCAAGACCGATCAAGGTGGGATAGGTGACTGCATAGTCATTCGCAGGATTCCAGGGTCCTCCATGTGTCCGGTAAAGTGTTTAGAAGACTACCTAGCACGAAGGGTGGCATCATGGGGAGGGACATTGTTGAGACACGCGGACGCCACCCCACTGACGAAATTTCAGTTTCAGCGGGTGCTTGCGATGTCAATTACCGCAGCGGGCTTGGATCCGGGCGAGTTTGGGACCCATTCCTTTCGGATAGGGGCTGCCACTGAAGCTACAGCTAGGGGTCTTAATGTGGAACAAGTAAAACGAGTGGGGCGTTGGTCCTCCAATTGTTATAAGAGATATGTGCGGTTGCACATGTTGTGAAGCTGTAATAATGTACTCACGCTTCTTGTCTTTTGTTTGGTTTTCAATTGCGCAAGCCTACGAGGCCGGGCGGACTATGCAGTCGACCCAACACCAGGCCAGCGGTCAGACATCACCGGCTGTGAGAAAAGAGGTGTGGGTCGTGGGCCACTCATACGTGAGGCGTGCCGTAGACGTATTCGAAGCAGGTGACATGATTCACGTAGCTGGGGAATACGGGTAAAGGGTGTCCTTCTACGGAAGGGGCGGTCTCTGTATTGACCACTTTCAGGCATTCTTTGAGGGTTTGTTAGGGCGGACGAGGTCACCGCCGTCTATAGTCATAGTACATTTAGGGGGCAATGATTTGGTCACCTCCGGTAGACGACTTCTCCTAGAGGCAATGCTTTCCACTGTAAGTTGGTTGGCGAGGAAAGTTCCGGGGTGCATAATTGCATGGTCTCATATGATCCCACGAAAAGTGTGGCGGGGGGCTGTTTCGATTCCTGCTTTGAACCATTCTGTTAGAAAACTTAATAACAAAGTGAGTAGGTTGTTCCGTTCCAAGACATTGCATTCTATCTCGCATGGTTGTATTAATGATGACAGTATGTATTTAGGGGATGGTGTGCATTTGTCTCGGGTGGGAAATGAGTTACTCATAGGAGACTTCTTAGCATGGTTAAAAACGTTGAAACATGACCTTTAGGTAGGAGTTGTGGGGGGTCCGGATAGCCGGTCAACTATCCGGCCTGTGGCGGTAAGGTCATGATCGGTGAGCACTAATTAGTAGATCCCTATGAGTGGGCGTCACCCAACACGGATGGGAGCGCTCGGGAGAGGTGGCCATTGGCCCCTCAATGGGGAGGCGGTCCCTTCTAAGGATGGGTCGCCGGAAGTAAAGGAAAGGCGGTCAAGGCCCCTTCCTTTGTAGGAGGGGTTACAGCCCCCTCCTGGGGAATTTCCCGGGGCCAGTGACATCTGCGACGGCAGATGCGGTAAGTTGTGTGGGGTTGGGATAAGGTCTACGATACCTTCTAGATACCTCACACGAGTATTCGAACGACCTTTAACTGGCGTCGAGTTTTTAGGTGCCCCCGTCAAGTCAAGGGAAATTGGTAGTAGTTGCACTTGAGGTACGCCTCCGTGCTGTCGCCCCTCCCAAGTGGGAGGGGTAAGTCTGGTTAGGGATCTTGACACCGGTTATGACCTTGCCGTTGGCCCTTAAACGTTAGGATGTACAATTTCAATATGTCAAGAAAATGTTTTGTAGGATGCTAGTTCGGCTAGTAGAACCTCTGTATTAGAGAATCTGTTAAGGTTAGCCAAACATCGCAATGTGGTAATGAAATTGTACATAACATGAAACGTTTAATGTTTTTAATTTTGTTTTAATAAATACGGCCGGGATGGTCACTCCATCCCACTTCCAAAAACTTCAAGAACTGTTTCCAGTTTCCCTCCTTTTGGGGATTGTGTTGAGAGGGGGTGGCGGGTATCTCTGCCATATGGAAAGGGGCGACCACTCGGTCCCCCCGAACTTATGGCAGAGTGCCTCGATCCCCCCGGGAAGCCATTTTGGGCGGGAGGCGCGTCTCGGCTGGTATGCCCGAAGCGGCGTAGCTGGGGCGCGCCCTTTCCCGCCCTAGAGTGGGCTGGCCTAGACACTGACGCAGCCAGCCACGCCCTCGGGGCAGGCAGGGGCGGGTGTACGCCCGCCCCGAAGACGGATAAGAAGGGACGCAAGACCAGAAGACATCCTCTTGTTCTTGTGCTCTGAAGCTGCACCTCCTCGCTGCACGTGAGCTCGGGACAGAACGAAGAGCCAATTTTGACCCACCCACCAGCCCCTGAAGACAGCCAGTTGTTTGTAATAAAGTTGATTAATTCTGCTTCTCTTTCGTTTGCAGGTGGTAGTGTCATGTTGATGTTGAGTATAATAAAGAATGGTCTGTTTTGAGTACGTTTTGCCAAAAATGATTCAGATATAGTGTTGATTTTTTAAGCATGCTCTTTCGGGCATAGTGGCCAATGTATTCTTAGGTTTAGTTAGCACTGTCGTATTTATTTTGGTAGGCGGTAAGGTCATGATCGGTGAGCACTAATTAGTAGATCCCTATGAGTGGGCGTCACCCAACACGGATGGGAGCGCTCGGGAGAGGTGGCCATTGGCCCCTCAATGGGGAGGCGGTCCCTTCTAAGGATGGGTCGCCGGAAGTAAAGGAAAGGCGGTCAAGGCCCCTTCCTTTGTAGGAGGGGTTACAGCCCCCTCCTGGGGAATTTCCCGGGGCCAGTGACATCTGCGACGGCAGATGCGGTAAGTTGTGTGGGGTTGGGATAAGGTCTACGATACCTTCTAGATACCTCACACGAGTATTCGAACGACCTTTAACTGGCGTCGAGTTTTTAGGTGCCCCCGTCAAGTCAAGGGAAATTGGTAGTAGTTGCACTTGAGGTACGCCTCCGTGCTGTCGCCCCTCCCAAGTGGGAGGGGTAAGTCTGGTTAGGGATCTTGACACCGGTTATGACCTTGCCGTTGGCCCTTAAACGTTAGGATGTACAATTTCAATATGTCAAGAAAATGTTTTGTAGGATGCTAGTTCGGCTAGTAGAACCTCTGTATTAGAGAATCTGTTAAGGTTAGCCAAACATCGCAATGTGGTAATGAAATTGTACATAACATGAAACGTTTAATGTTTTTAATTTTGTTTTAATAAATACGGCCGGGATGGTCACTCCATCCCACTTCCAAAAACTTCAAGAACTGTTTCCAGTTTCCCTCCTTTTGGGGATTGTGTTGAGAGGGGGTGGCGGGTATCTCTGCCATATGCACATACGCCGACCCGTGCGTGTACGGTACGCGCTTATAGATATATACAATTTTTTTCTTTTGATTTTCTCAGGAACTACTGGAGGGATTTACACTATTTAAGCAAAACGGCGTTCTGCAAACCGAACTCTACCTCTTTGCCAAATTTGGTGTAATTCCGTTCAGCTGTTCGGGCTGTAGCCATGTCTAATCGTCCTATGGAAAATAACATGGGGAAAACACGTTTTTGTACCCCCCTTTTTTCTCAGCCCCCACTTGACGAATCTTCCCAAGACTTTCCGGGAAGGAGCGGAGCGGGCCATCTTCTTTGAGAAATTCGCGAAGATTCAACAACCGGCGCCAAAGTCATTCACAATAGAATGTTGCGGATTTCCTATGGAAACTAGGTCCTAACTATAACTACTTACTGGCGACCGCCAGTAAGTAATATATATATATATATATATATATATATATATATATATATATATATATATATATATATATATATATATATATGTATATATATATATATATATATACAGAATTGAAGGAATAAGCAAGTAGTGCGGCAGGCAGTAGCGGAGTACCGCAATCCACTTGGATGTTACATTTGCCAAACGAACTTGATAAACGGCAGCTCACTTGAGGATACCAAAACACTACAAGTATCATGGGCCACGGGGTGGCCACACCCATGGGGGCGGAAGTTATCAGATTTAAAGTGGTGCAGAGAACATTGTCGTTTATTCTGTGTTCACAGCCAGCAGCCCCAGATGAAGTGAGGAGATCACAAAACGCGTCGGGCAGAATGGGTGATTCTGTGCAGACTTGGCTGTTCCCCTGCATCGCTTCGTTCAATTTACATTAAACCGTGGCGGATACTTACCTGGTGTTGTGGCTTCTTCCTCAGCAGGCAAACTTTGTGGTTTTATATATATATATATATATATATATGCAAAGACAGAATCCAATTCAATGAATCCAGACAAGCCCGCAGTTCATCCGTAAGTTCTTTATTCGGCTGGCACAAAAGTCAAGAGATAACGCGATTCGAACAACAAGTTGTTCTTGGTCACATGACCCGCGTTCATCTCCACCCACTATTTAAAGGTGTAAACACAATCAATCATAGACATAAACAACATTTCTCTTAAAGCTCAGAGCAACGTTTAGGCTTCTGTATCAGTTAATGTCACTGGCAGAAATTTATAAAAATTTTCTAAGTGTGAACAAAGTGAAAAAAAGAGAAAGAACCCCTTTTGGATAAAGGTACAAAATAACACAACCAGCTCTTTTTTTAGAGGAGAGACTCCGTTCAGCAGTGAAATTTAGCAAGGTCCATAATTACGGTATAGTACCCGTATACAACATAATACATGATTTCCCCAAGGACAATTGCGGTTTAGTACCTTGTGCCTATTCCATGCAGCTAACTATATCTAATCTTACACATATCATTTGTAATAATATACACATTAAATAGGAAGAACGTAAATTTCGCATGTGTGAACGTCACTCAAAAGTGGTATCCTCTTCTTTTCAACCTAAAGGAAGAAGAGGAAATAGTTCATTGATTTATCAAATGCAAGAAAAGGCAGTCCAAAGAGTTCATAATAATACTCAGAGGACCTACTTAATATTATATTATGCAAACTACATCATTGCTAATAATAATAGAGACTGGTTTCATGTGTAAAAGAAAGGGGTTTGGGGGTGAGAATGTGCGGGAAGGGTAAATAAAACAAAAAGTATATTGTTTCAGGTGAGAATTCAGCTGTCCTACTCTTCACTCGGGTAAAACATTCTTTTAAAGATGGGAATGTAACTCCTCGTCCACATTTAAACCGACAGGGAAACGGGTGCCTGCCAAAAGAATCAGTCTTGATACTAATTTGCGTAATGCTCCAAATCTGTCTCCACCTCTGATGTTGCTTTTGATAGTGGCAATCCCTATGTAGTTTGCTTTAGAAGCATCACTTTGGTGGAATCGACTAAAATGTCTACCTGTGCTGTAAGAGAAGTCTTGATTAGTGATCGCTCGGAAATGCTCGAGGATACGTTTCTTGACAGGTGCTGTGGTTGACCCAATATACCATAAGTTGCATGGGCAACGAATCAGGTATACAACGTATTCCGTAGTACATGTAATCAAGGTGATAATCTTCCATTTCATTTTTGTTTTAGGTAGGAGGATCTCATTACAGTTTTGACTATACTTGCACGCCTTGCAATTTCCACATTTCCTGAAACCCTTAGTCGTATCAACCAGTCAGTCTCTTTAGGGGCTAGATGGCTTTGTACTAGGCAATCCTTAAGTGATTGGCCACGTTGATATGAGATGCCAGGTGAACTGCCAACAGCGTTTCTCAATATGGGATCTTGCGTCAGTATATCCCACCTATTTTATAGTATTTGTCTTATTTTGTTTGACTGGCTGCAGTATTTGGTGATAAACCTCACTTTTGGGGTTTCAGTGTTGGTAATCTAAACAGTAGTAGTTTTAGGTGTTAAAGCTTTCTCTCTTGTTATTTTGTCAATTCTAGATTCAGCTTCCTTGAGTGATTTGGTGGAGTACCCCCTGGCTTTGAATCTTTCTTTCATCTCCTCCTTAATGTTTTGGAAGTGTAATTCAGTTGAGCAATTTCGTTTAGCTCTCAGGAATTCACTAAAAGGGATTCCCCACCGAAAACTAGGGGGGGGTGAGCGCTGGAGGAATGGAGTAAAGAGTTCCCTGCTGTCTCTTTACGGAAAAGTGAGGTGGCTAGTTGGTTGTTGTTATTTGTGAATTTGACATCAAGGAAATCTACGGAGCGTCTGCTGTAATGCCTTGCAAATTTTAAGTTCACCTGGTTATCATTTAGACAGTCAATGAAACAGTTTAGATCATTTTCAGTCCCCCGCCACACAAAAAAGACATCGTCTATATATCTTAGCAATCGTACCACATTCAATGCCCATCTTTCCGTGCGGTCATTCCAGAGCACCTGCTTCTCCAACCAGCCCACCATGAGGTTGGCATAACTGGGGGCGAAGCATGTGCCCATGGAAGTCCCTTGTTGTTGTTTGTAATGTTCTTTGTTAAACAAAAAGACATTTTCATTCAGACACAGACTAATCATTTCTAATACCATTCAAGTATGTTCAAGATATTCCAATTTTTGTCGTTTCAAAAAGAACTGACATGCTTTAATGCCATCCTTATGTCTTATACTTGTATATAGGGACTTGACATCCAAACATACCAGCCAACATTATTCGTCCAATTTAATACTTGAAATTTTGTGGATAAAATCAGTGGTATCACTCACATAGGAACATAATTCCTTAACAAATGGGAAAAGAAAGTGATCTATGTAGATGCTGGTGTGCTTAGGGACGCCCTAGGCAGGCCTATGGGGGTCAGGGTGCTTCTACTCTGTCACCTTTTTGAGCTCTATGCATTTGTTTTTCTGCTTTCTTGTGCCTCAGTTTACCAAAGCCAATCAGCATGCAGCTCGTGCATGCGAAGGTCCGCGCACCTCACGTGTGCTCATACGCCGACCCGTGCGTGTACGGTACGCCCTCATAGATAAATACAATTTTTTTCTTTTGATTTTCTCAGGAACTACTGGAGGGATTTACACCATTTAAGCAAAACAGCGATCTGCAAACCGAACTCTACCTGTTTGCCAAATTTGGTGTAATTCCGTTCAGCTGTTCGGGCTGTAGCCGTGTCTAATCGTCCTATGGAAAATAACATCGGGAAAACACGTTTTTGTACCCCCCTTTTTTCTCAGCCCCCACTTGACGAATCTTCCCGAAACTTTCCGGGAAGGAGCGGAGCGGGCCATCTTCTTTGAGAAATTCGCAAAGATTCAACAACCGGCGCCAAAGTCATTCACAATAGAATGTTGCGGATTTCCTATGGAAACTAGGTCCTAACTATAACTACCTACTGGCGACCACCAGTAAGTAATATATATATATATATATTATCTACTGGCGGTCGCCAGTAGGTATATATAGTTAGGATTTTTTCTCTATGGGACTTGTGAAAAGTCTATGTCTAATAACTTTGGCGTTTGTGGACGGAATCAGCTGAAATTTTCAGGAAAATGGCACATTTTGTTTCTGAGCAGCCCCGTTAAATTTGGGGGGGTTTCGTCCAGGGGGGGCCGAGAAAAAAGGGGGGTCCCAAAATGCATTTTTCCCATTCATTTTTCCATAGGGCGTTTGGCCTCACTTTTAGCTCGAACGGCTGAATGGATTTGCACGGAACTTGGCAAAATTGTAGGGACTGTTAGCCCGATGTGCCTTTGCTGGGTCTCAATATATCTGCTCCAGTGGATTTTGAGAAATTAACGTTTTAAAAAACAGATATATCTGTGACAGCGGTCCGGGGTAGCGCTCCGGTTCGCGAACTTTTCGCGTAACGGAACTTTGCAAAGCGAAGCTGATTGGCTCTCTGGTGTCTGTCAACAATCTAAACAGTCCGGAGCGGCCGCCATCTTGTCTCTCAGTAGGATCGAGAGACAAGAAGAGGAGAAAAACGAAGGGGGAATTTAATGAAAGGGGGCAAGGTAGACCCTTCTTGACCCCCTAGGAATGATGTTGGGGTTATTAAAGGGTCCCGTGGGGCAAATAAAAAAAAATTGTTTTTTTGCGGTAGAAGCGCTTTCCGGTTCGCGAACCTGGTAGCGAACTGGGACGCGAAACGGGAATTCGCCATTTTGTGTTTCGTTTTAATTAAATTACAAGATGGAGGAAAAACAATGTGAGAAATGGGTATAAGGGGGTACGGGAGACGTATCCTGACCCCCTATGTTTTCTGAGGGTGGCTGAGGATGCTCATATATGTTGATACTTGTCTTCCAGCGGCTGCGCGTGAGCGTTTTTTTTTTTTTTTTGCTGCGTGACGTCTGTTAACGTTCGATTCGAAGGAAATTGGAGTTCTGGACTTTTTGGTTCCGTCCAGAGGTGTCAGGGATAACACCCGAAGACCCCGGAGTTCTACCTGTCTCGGTGCACAAATAAACAGAAACACGGGCTTCTCGATGGTGGCGTCAAAGACCAAAGGTTTATTACTGCAGGGACACAGAAGTCACAGAAACTACACATGGGCAGTATCTAGGAGCCTGTTCGATTTGTACAAGAAGGGTTGCTCCTTATATACTAAATATTGGCCTTCAGGCAAATTCTTTACATGCTAGTACATTCCCAAACCTTTGTGTCCTAAACAATAAATATTTGGCGTTGCACAGGAATCGTCGATAATATCTGGTGTCAAACATTACGAAGAGGGGTTCCCACTATTCCATCACAATCCCGTGTCAACATTTCATTCAAGAGCCGGACCACCTCATCGTAAATTTCGTTACCTCCCCCTAATAAAGGTCCAGAAAGAAAGAAACAGGGCCAGGTGTAGGAGATAGAAAAGCAGGATAAGAGATGTTTGTGGGTTGTAAATGGGCAAGGCTACCTGCTTCGGCTGCCTAATCAAGATCAGGCCAACGAACACGAGAACCAGTATAGCAGGACTGGCCTCGGGCAGAGGAGGCAGCCTTTGTCGAGTCACGTAGCCACAGCGTGTTCTGCTCTAAGGTGCACGTGTCACTAGAGAGGTGAATCTCTGGCTAAGCTTACGTGTCCTTAATCGAAATGAAGTAATCAGAGGTCATTGCGTATGTGAGGGCAAGAAACACAAAATGGCTGCCATGATCTAAGATGGATGCCATGGGTAGATCAGAAATGTGTTTGTAACAGGAGTACTCTTGCTCGTAGCACAGCGAAAACACCAAGATATGCTAAATGGATCATTTGCGGTTCACTGATACCAAAATTATGTATTTACGACAATGTTGAAAACACGGGTTCAAATCGTCACGGAACCTCAGACCCTCCTTTTGCCCTTACATAGGCAATTACTCAGTCTATGTCAGAATCTAGTTCTATGCTCATCAGATCAATGACATGCTGTTGTATCATCATCCTTTCTCGCGCCTTTTCTCCAAACGCAGGTGGTTTTCTAAAGCAGGTTGCAGCACAAAGACTACACAGAGCGGGACCACACTGGATAATCAGGCAACACGAGAACAGGAATACTAGGACGACACCAATGACCATCAAAACCTTCCATCCCCATGCTGATATCAGAGTCCAAAACCACTCCATGAAGGACCAGTTTCCCATGTGTACATGAATAGAGTCGGAAATCTTGTGTAGCTTAGAGATCGCCTCATAGACTGTTGGAGCGTTATTGGGAATAAAGACACAGCAGCTCGATTGGATCATTCTGCATACCCCACCTCGATCTGCAAGTATTACGTCTAGAACCATACGGTTCTGCAACGTCATGAGTCTATCCGCCTGAAGCTCAGCTGTCAAATTGCTTAGGGCACCAGCAGTTTCGGTAATAGTAGATTCAACTACCCTTGTTAGTTGACGTATGTTTCTACTATTGGCCATAGGCCCCCAGAACGGAAGGAAACCTTTGAAGAAGTCTCCAGCTTCCTGACCAGCGGTATCTTCCTTACTGAAAACACCTCTTGCTACTCTGGTCTTGTGATAATCGGACGAAGCAGTGTATGTTGGAGGCAACAATCGAGCAATATAACATGAACCTGAAAAGTCAGCAGGCAACCATGTATACGCTCTGTCTTGACAGATGAAGTAGGTACCCCTAGCAGTAAGAAAAGCAGGGGAAGAGTTAGACGGAAACACGTAAGTCTCAACACACTCACTCCTCCCTAGCTGAGCTCTCGGATTTCTCCCATTTCCTTGCAAACAGACCTGACCTCGGTGAGGCACGACCCAGATTGGAGTTGAGCTTTTACGCTTGCTTTCTCCCAAACTAAGACGATACTCTGAAGAGTTCCAACTCAAATATACTCGTAATTCATCTCTAGGGTAAGATGGAGTATTATTGACGTCTCTAATCATGTCAATAATTCCCTGGACTATAGCTTTGTTGACAGAGTTATATTTAGTGGAACGTGGTGGACGTGGAGGATAGGTTTCAAGGGCATAAGCAAAAATGGTCTGAAGGGCCTGAAATGATCCATTATAGCTAAAAGGCAACACCAGATAGGGAATGCCTTTATCCATAGTGTGGGGTATCAAGCCACACACCCAGCAGTCTGTAGTGTTAACTACCAGTTGGTGTTGGTGCAAGAGCTGTACAAAAGTGTTATTAATGAATTCTGAGCGTCGAGCTTGCTCATGTTCAGGAAACGAGTGAAAAGAGTGCATAGAAGAAACAGTAGAAGTAGCAAGATCAAGGGGAGGCACTGTAGTTACTGGCATAAAAATCAAATTCACACCAAAGACGATTTCACCCACCAACGTTATCAAAACAATTAAAAATGTAATAGCACATTGCATCAGAAAACATTTGCTGTGGAGAATTCTGTAAAGTCTGTTTCTGCGAACATAAATCACATTTTCTCGTTGCAGCGCAGGAAGCTCCATCTTCTACAATCCGCTCGCGACCACTGATGATGTGTACGTAGATGAAAATGCCTCTATCAGCCCTGGGAGTTCCCAGAACTAACAGAAAGATCGACCTTGTGTCTGACCCCCGCAGATTCAACTAGGCACACAGCCACGACCCTACGGCTACCCAGACGGCAAGGCAATTTTAAAAACAATAGAAACAATAGCAAACTTCCTGGCTGAGGGCAAAAGTATCAAAATTCAAATATCACAATAGGCAGTTTCCTGCTTTATTTGTCCATATTGCGAGACCGTAAATTGTATCTCAGTTTTGCAGGAGCTGTTTGATCTGGAAACAGCGTATTTTCAGCAGACGTTGCAATGTTCAAGTTCGCAAAAGGCAAAGTTTCTTCTGATGTAGAGGGCAGGTGTTCAGAAGTCAAAGAAGTAGTTTCAGGAGGAGAGCTAGAGTTTGATGTGTCAGTTATCAATTCGGCATCGCTGAAAGGGGTAAACCTGGGCGTTCGTTCACACTCAGAGGCACCAATTCCCTTCTTCACCCAGTTGTCATAAGGAAGCGGCAAGGGCACACGTTTGACGTGCGTCGTGTGGATCCAGTTTTTACGTCCAGCCACTCGGATAGCAGTTCTCATTGCTAGTAGCACTTGATAGGGGCCAACAAATCTGGGTTGAAGGTTCTTCGTCCTCGCAAAGTTCCGTACCACGACGTGGTCGCCAGGTTTCAGCTGATGGCCTGGACTCTCCGGTGGCTTTGGCAATGCGTCGAAAACCTGTTGGTGAATAAGACTCAATTTAGCAGTCAAGTCGTAAAGGTAATCAATCAACATTGGATATTCCAGAGAACAAAATTCTTTTGGCCTAGGCACTCCCCAAACGTTAGCGGGACGACCGAAAACTATCTCGTAGGGACTAAGCCCAACTCTAGAATGTACAGTCGTTCTCGTTGATAACAAAGCCAAGGGTAGTGCATCTGGCCAGGATAAACCCGTGGATGCCTGTATTTTAGCGAGTTTTAGTTTGAGGGTGCCATTGTAACCCTCAACTAAACCAGCAGACTGGGGATGGTTTGCACTGTGGAATTTTTGCTTGATCCCTAAACCGGCACACACACTCTGCATAACTTTCCCTACAAACTCACTTCCGTTATCTGACCATACAATCCGCGGCATTCCATACCTAGGGAAGTATTCTTTAAGAAGGATTTTGGCAGTTGATAGGGCAGTGTTGTCCTTTAGTGGATATGCTTCGATCCATCTGGAGAAAGCACAGACTACCACCAGGACGTATTTTAGGTTGTTGCAACGATCCATGTGAATGAAATCTAACTGAATCACTTCAAAGGGACAAGAGGGAGGAGCGAAGTGACCAGCAGGTGTTGGGACTCCCTTGCCAGGATTATGCATCAGGCATACCATACAATTTTTCACCACTCTCTCTGCACACTTACTAATCCCATCATTTTTCCAAACTGGAGCCAACATCTTGCAAATTCCTTTAGAACTAATGTGTGCTACTCCATGTGCCATCGTTACCACTGCAAGCACGTACGCATCAGGCAACATCCAACGCTGTTGCTCCGACAAATCAATCCAACATCCACTCGAGTCTAATTTACCCGTACTCTCTTTCCATGCACGCTTTTCCTCCTCAGTCGCTTCTTTCTGAATTTCTTTCACACTTTCCACTGTGTCCTCACACATTCCAGACTCGGAAATCCATCTTGCAGATGTTGCAACATACATCCTACTCATCATATTTCTAGCTGTCTGTTTAGCGGTCTCATCAGCAAAAGCATTCCCACGACCAACATCATCCGTGATTGCTTTATGAGCACTGCATTTTATAATCGCGACTTCAGTTGGCAAGGTTAGAGATTCCAACAAGTCGTTAACTAGCTGACCATGTTGAATCTTAGTCCCATGGGACGTAATGAAACCTCTTTCTTTCCACAAACGGCCAAAACTATGGGCCACGCCGAACGCGTACTGACTATCTGTGAACACATTCACTCTCTTTCCCTTTGCTAAAACACACACTCTAGTTAGAGCGATTAATTCTGCAGCTTGGGCAGAATTCTGACTCACTCTTGCAGTCTCCACAATCGTACTCAAAGTCGTTACTGCGTAAGCAGCAGTCACATCACCATTCTCCAATTTAAAACATGACCCATCGACATACAACGTGCCATCTGGTTCTGACAACGGAGTGTCTTTTAGATCAATTCGTCCTTTAGTCTCTTCCTCGGTTCTGAAACAACAATCATGGGGTTCAGAATCACTCGACTCCTGATTAGTCGGCAACAATGTTGCTGGATTCAATACATTGCATCTTTTGATTTGAATATGACTAGCTAGCAATGTCAGCTCATAGCCTGATAATCTAGCGCTGGTAAGGTGTTGCGTCTTGGTTCGATTCATGTGTGTGTCCACAGCATGAGGAACCATGACCACTAGCATGTTGTTCATCACCAAACCAGCAGATTGTCGAATGGAAGCCGCAGCTGCCGCTGTAGCTCTCAAACAACTAGGTAATGCTCTAGCTACCGGGTCTAACGTTGATGAAAAATACGCGCAGGGGCGTTGTTTATCACCAAATCTCTGTGTCAGAACACTCAACGCGCAACCTTCTCTCTCATGAACATAGAGCGTAAATGGTTTACTGTAATCGGGTGTACCCAATACAGGAGCTGAACATAATGCATTTCGTAACTCAGAAAAACTCTCCTGACATTCAGCAGACCATGGCACCGGACTCGGAACACCTTTCCCAGTCAAAGCTACCAATGGTTTTGCTAAAAGAGAAAAATTTGGAATCCACTGCCTACAGTACGAGGTAATACCTAAAAAGGCACGTACTTCTCTCTGTGTGCGGGGAATACTCATCTGCGTAATTGCTTTTATTCTTTCTGGGGTCAACTTCCTTCCCTCCTTTGACAAGAGATGATCTAGGTAGGTCACTTCTTGGCAGCAGTATTGCATTTTTGAAGGTGACACCTTATGATTCAAATTAGACAAATGATGCAATAACGAAATTGTAGCTGCTTTGCAAGTTTCTTTGTCATCGGCAGCCACCAAAAGATCGTCTACATACTGTACTAGAGCAGAACCAGGAGGAAGTACAAAGGAATCTAACTGACTTTTTAATGCCTGACTGTAAATGGACGGACTCTCACAATAGCCTTGTGGAGCACGTTTAAACCTGAAGCTTTGACCTCCTAGAGAGAAGCCGAAAATATCTCTGCTTTCCTCGGCTATTGGAATGCTGAAAAAGGCATTCTTCAAGTCGATAACTGAAAAGCACGTGGCTGTAGCAGGAATCAACGTTAACAATGCAGTAATGTCTGGAACCACAGGAAACAGCGGAACCACAATCTTATTAACCTCTCTGAGATCTATAGCAAACCTATACACTGGAGGCTTTGAGGGATCAGTACGTTTCAGGATTGGTAATACAGGACTGTTACAGACATTGCCTCTAGTTTCTTCAACTACACCTTTCTTAATCAAGTCTTGCACAATCAATAAAAGCGCACGTTCACCTTCACTAGAAATCTTGTATTGAGGAATTCGTGGAAATTTAACATTAGCTTTCAAAGTGACTACATATGGTGGTATTTCCAAAAGGCCTACATCGTTAGGACCAGTCGCCCAAAGAGTATCAGGGAGTGAACGCAGCTCTGGCGGGAGTGCATCCATTGACAAGTACATCGGAGAGGTGATTCTTTTACCCAATGTAAGCTGTACTCCTGACGGAGAACAGTACAATGTCGCATATAGGCGTTTTAACAAGTCTAAACCAAGCAGATTTTCATTACAACCTGTCGTCAAAATCAAGGGTGCTTTCAATTGACACGGTCCAACAGAAATAGGCAAAGGACCAGATACGGGATTGTAAACAGGGGCGCCTGAAAAACCTACAGAAACATTTGTTAAGCCGGACAAAGGTGCGCCAGGGAGTTTCGCATGAATGATAGAACTTTTTGTGGCACCAGTATCCAACAGAAACGGTTCGACTACACCTGATGTTGCTACTGCGACATAAGGTCCACTCTGATCTACTGGAACTGATACTACTCCCTCTCTCTGTCCATAGCTGTCCTAGTACTCAGTTTGCTGAAATCCCTCATCTACTTCACAATAGTCCTCAACATGATACTGTTGGGATCTATTTTGTTGGGCAGACTGTCCATTTCGTTGATCAAAGTGATTAGAAGGGTGATCATTCGTCTGTGGGGGCATAGCACCTCGTCCTCGACCTCTAGAATTTTGCATAGAACCACCACGACCTCTTTGAGCTGCTGCAGCAATATTTTGCGCTAAGATCGGACAGTCATTTTTGTAGTGACCCTCTTTCTTACAGTACGCACACTGGTTCCACTGATATTGCGGCCTCGGTGAACTATAATCTGTTCTCTGATATAACCCTTGCTGCGTATTGGTTTGATTCATGCGAGGCGGATATGCCTGTTGCAAAAGAACTTTAGTTTTTAAATCTTTCGTTTTCTTATCTGATTTCTCCTTCTCCTCTTTATCCCTATTTTCATAATACTGTGCAGTTGCAAGTATTTGCGCAGTTGTAGAGACAGCCCACGCACTCTCGGAATCTTTCAATTTATTGCAAAGCTCTGGTAGCAGATTGTGTACAAATTTATCGACAAACAATCTCTGTCCTCCCTCCGTGCTCATATCTTGACCACTGTGATCCACAAAAGTCTCTTCGAACCTCGTGAAAAAGTCGGAGACACTTTCGTCTTTCTTCTGCCTGCATGCGGACAACTTGTCCCAGTTAACACGCAATGCTGGCATCAGAGTCTTCATTAAGTCAATTATCCTACCTGGAAGATTGGCAATTAGAGGTTCGGGTTTCGAACCACCTATTTGTTGACCATCCGCCGCTATGATAGCTGCCCAATCACCACCTAGGGCAACTGGATGATTTTCTTTACGAATTTTAGCCCAAATTGGTTGCGGAACTACATTCCCAAATAACATGTCAATGTCCGCTAAATTCATCACACAAGCCTCAACTGTCCGTGCTAATTCTTTATAGTATCCAGCAGGATTCTTACGCGGATCTGGCAAGGCCTGTTTCACTGCTAACACTTCAGCTCGCTTCCACGGAATGTGTATCCACACTCTCTGGAATTGCGCCGGAGCGGCTGCAATACCATTCACTGCATCAGCTTGCACAGCTTCACGCCAAATTGGAGGAACCTCCCTCATTGGGTATTGGCGATTCAGCTTCGTACTATGTTTTTCTAAATCTCTCGGTGAACGAAGAGATGGATCATTCCTATAGCTTAAAATCAGTTCCATCGCTTCTTTTATATTTTGACCAATTATTGTACCTGCAGCAAACTCTTTCTGAACATTAATTAATTCTTCTAAGTTCGATTCAGAATCATCTTCTTCTAACTCATCACGCAACAGGGAGCACATCTCGTCGAAAACATATCGTTGCGTTGGTTCATTCCACTGCATAAAAGTATCTAATACATCTCTCGTACTATATCTCCTACTCTTCGAAATCCATCTAAGAGCCGTGGAATCTAAGATTCCCCGTTCCTCAGTACTTGGAAGCTGACTACGTCTCTGTACCGACTCAGAGGCAGGAGTCTTAATTAAAGTTTTATAGAAAGGAGACAGAATATTAGAGACAGAATCAGTGATTCATCGACGAACAGAAAGCGGAGTCATAATACTAGCAGATGTAGAAAACACAGTCGCAGTAGGAACAGATAGACCAGGAACAGTAGGAGTATCAGATAAGGTAGCTTGTGAAGCAGTAGGTGTAAGCGATACAGGTATAGGCAAAGATACTGGCAACCCAGGAAGAGGGGGTGCCGAAGGAACATTCACATTAACCACAGGTGGTACAGGAGCTTGGTTCAGGGGACCAGGAGCAGGAATACCAGGTTGTCCAGCAACCGGCAATTGAACATTCGGTACAGGCGGAGCCGTACCACCCTGTGCATACGGTGGGGGTGACCGTAACAAGTAAGACAACAGAGGATCGTTCTGGGGGTCCTCTACTATCTTAGTTGTACTCGATGGCAAGGCAGGATAGCACTTGTCGATCGCTAAATTACGTTCTCTAGTAGCCACCTCCATTGCCTTCTCAGACTCGTTGACTTGCAGCTGCTTAGCAGCCTGTTCTAAAGTCAACTCTTGCTCTTTCTGTTCTTTCTTTAACCTTTTAATTTCTCTCTGTTTAGATTCTTTTCGCCAGTAACGGAAAGAATCAAACATTGCCGGCCGGGCTTTCTTCTTAAACAGTTTCACATCTAAATTATCAAGGACTTCAGGTTCAAAACTACCATGCAGTGGCCAACTAAGGACACCGTCTTTTTCTGTGTAACGGACCCACACCTCATTATAAGATATAGGACCCACACCATGTTTACAATAAAGATCATATAGAGGAGTTCCGATCGGAGGAACCAGACATGAGTCCTCCAACCGGGAATCACTGTTGCAACCAAAACACGACAACATACAACTTTTCCGACTTACCATTTTGTAATCCGAAACACAAAACGAACAAAATACGCAAAACACAAATGTGCACTCGAACCAAGAACTTAGGCCTACCAAAAACGGACTAATGTATCGATACCCAAACTAAACCAATAGATTACCTTAACCAGTACAACTAGTGATAATCTTTACGAAACCAAACCAAACCAAGAACTAAAAAGGATTTTAACAACCCTTACGAAGTAACCAACTAGCAACCACTAAATACTTAACTGAGGCACTGAAGACGTCACCAAGGAGAAACCCGTCTCGTCTCGCCGTACTAAGGACTGCACCTCGGGTCCAAGACAGGGCGACGGTCAAGGCAACGGACCACTGCAGCCGTCCTGAACGGGAACCCTCGTGGAAGAGAACGTCGGGCCACTTTTGCGATATGCCGGGATCGATGAAGTGGGTCGCCTCCCTCAGGAATCTTCACACGAAGCTTCTCGAACTCTTCAGGCTTTTGGACCGGTACCAAATGACGTCGCCCCACGTTGGGCGCCGATTGGAGTTCTGGACTTTTTGGTTCCGTCCAGAGGTGTCAGGGATAATACCCGAAGACCCCGGAGTTCTACCTGTCTCGGTGCACAAATAAACAGAAACACGGGCTTCTCGATGGTGGCGTCAAAGACCAAAGGTTTATTACTGCAGGGACACAGAAGTCACAGAAACTACACATGGGCAGTATCTAGGAGCCTGTTCGATTTGTACAAGAAGGGTTGCTCCTTATATACTAAATATTGGCCTTCAGGCAAATTCTTTACATGCTGGTACATTCCCAAACCTTTGTGTCCTAAACAATAAATATTTGGCGTTGCACAGGAATCGTCGATAATATCTGGTGTCAAACATTACGAAGAGGGGTTCCCACTATTCCATCACAATCCTGTGTCAACATTTCATTCAAGAGCCGGACCGCCTCATCGTAAATTTCATTACCTCCCCCTAATAAAGGTCCAGAAAGAAAGAAACAGGGCCAGGTGTAGGAGATAGAAAAGCAGGATAAGAGATGTTTGTGGGTTGTAAATGGGCAAGGCTACCTGCTTCGGCCGCCTAATCATGATCAGGCCAACGAACACGAGAACCAGTATAGCAGGACTGGCCTCGGGCAGAGGAGGCAGCCTTTGTCGAGTCACGTAGCCACAGCGTGTTCTGCTCTAAGGTGCACGTGTCACTAGAGAGGTGAATCTCTGGCTAAGCTTACGTGTCCTTAATCGAAATGAAGTAATCAGTCATTGCGTATGTGAGGGCAAGAAACACAAAATGGCTGCCATGATCTAAGATGGATGCCATGGGTAGATCAGAAATGTGTTTGTAACAGGAGTACTCTTGCTCGTAGCACAGCGAAAACACCAAGATATGCTAAATGGATCATTTGCGGTTCACTGATACCAAAATTATGTATTTACGACAATGTTGAAAACACGGGTTCAAATCGTCACGGAACCTCAAAATCAGGAAGTGTTGACCGCCATTTTGCCACTGCGAGTAAATATATTGTTAAAAATAATTGTTATAAATTAATCTGTATTGATAAACATTGTCTGCGTCATCTTGCTTTTTTTCCAATACCACACTTTTGTCGTGCACTGCAGCCATTTTAGATGCCTTGACCAGACCCACTCTCTGCACGCCGCCGATCCTCAGCATGGCTCCCCACCCTCGCAAGCATCTCCCCCACGCACTGGTCACCCCCGCTCTCTCTCTTATGCATGGGCCATAAACCTCCCCCCATCTGCGCTGCTCTTCCCTGAGAATCACACCCTGTGCCCGCCCGACACCTCCCTTTCACCCTATTCACTACCGTACCCTCTGACACTCCTCTTCCTTTGTGTCTGATTGTCCAGGCCGGTCCCAGGCTATCACCTAGCCCTGTGGATGTAGTTTATGGCCTCAACTGTAAAGAATCACCCCTCTTCAAAGGAGTTACAGTAGATCAAGGCCCCCACCCCGTGAGATCCGTCACACCACAAGCGTTCCTACTATCTGATAACGATCCTGTATTGTGATTGGGGAGGGGATTCTCACTGTGAGGGTGTGTGGGACCGAGCCTGAAGCGGAAGATTCCAGGGATGCCTTTTTGAACATCAAAGTCTTCACAATTATGTGTCACATTAAAAATATATAGCACTCCAACAAAGTAGTAGGATTATAACACTTTAATAACTTATAAATATATACAACGCACCAAAAACAGTAAACACGTTCCAAAAAAAAATTTGAAACAAAGCAACAATGGTCAGTAGCGGTCTGTTGTGCGAATAGTCCGAAGGCAGCACAACGCGCTGAGATCTGGATGGCACCCAGGTGATGTCCTTTACTTGCCGCACTGGTCTTGGCATCCTACAATGCTGCGCCGAAAAACGGCGTGGGGCGCCCCCGGGGGGGGGGGGAGGCGGCATGAACGGGCCTCCCCAAGTGGAGGCTCGTCTGCTGTAGTGGGGCGCCCCTTTAGCGTTTCAGTCTCCATTCAGCGGTTTTCCGCCCGCTTTTGCTGCACTGTGCCTCATCCGCCATTCAGCTGTTTACCGCCCGCTCTTGCGGCTACAGCGTCTCGCCCACCATCCAGTTGAGTTGCGCCCGCTCTTGCGGCTACAGCGTCTCGCCCACCATCCAGTTGAATTGCGCCCACTCTTGTGGTGCAGCGATAGGCGACTGCCACAGGACTCTTAAAATGGCGGCTGGCTCTTCGGATTTGGGCCTGGTCCACTAAAATGTCCCTGGGACACATTTGAACTCGGACATTTGCCTGCTAGGGCTTGGGCCCCATTCTCGAAAGCGTCCCCTCAGCCTTGAAGATTCTACAAAAGTAATCGGGCCCCCGACTCCCACAGGCTTCCGGTGGGGAGCAGCTGCCATGATTGCTTGCAGAATGGCCACGACGGAGCTACAAGATGGTGGTGCTCTCATGCTGACGCCAGCTTCAGTCTGAAACATCCAGAAACACTGTAGACTATCAATTCGATGACTTCCAGTGGAGCCCCAACGTGACCCGGTAGGGAAGAACTTGCCCTCCCCTTTTTTGACTGATGGTTCTTGTTGCCTGTCCCCTCTGTTGTCATGTAACGGAACGTTTTTGGATTGCCGAGTGAGAAAAAAAAAGGTTGGGCTTTCATCGTTTGGGAAAAAAAAATGTTTCAATCCAATGAAAAGTGTTATTTTTAGGTCATATGATCGAGCATTTCATCATTAGGAAACCAAAAGCAAAATGAACCAATGAAAAGTTTTATAAACAAGTCACATGACCTGTTATGCGGCTTTAGGCTATAAAAAGCCTACAAAATCCGTTGGCCTGTGAGGCGGCGTCAGTAGCGGACCGATGTGCGAATAGGCCGAAGGCAGCACAACGCGTCGAGATCCGGATGGCACCGAGGTGGTGTCCAGCAAGTTGCCGCACTGGTGTGGCTATCCTACAATGCTGCGCCGAAAGACGGCGTGGGGTGCCCCAGGGGGGAGGCGGCGCAAACGGCCCTCTCCCGCCTCCCCAGGTGGAGGCACCTCATCTGCAGTGGGGCACCCCTTACCGTTTCACTCGCCGTTCAGCAGAGTTGCGCCCGCTCTTGCGGCACAGTGCCTCACCCTCCATCCAGCTGAGTTTTGCCCGCTCTTGCGGTACAGTGACTCACCCACCATCCAGCTGAATTGCGGTTACTCTTGCGGTACAGTGAGTCGAACGCGCCGAGATCCAGATGGCACCGAGGTGGTGTCCAGCAAGTTTCACTGGTGTGGCCATCCTACAATGCTGCGCCGAAAGACGGCGTGGGGTGCCCGGGGGGTGTGGGGGGGGGAGCCGGCACAAACGGGCCTCTCTCGCCTCCCCAGGTGGAGGCACCTCATCTGCAGTGGGGCACCTCTTAGCATTTCACTCGCCGTCCAGCTGCATTGCGCCCGCTCTTGCGGCACAGTGCCTCACCCCCATCCAGCTGAGTTCCGCCCGCTCTTGCGGTACAGTGACTCACCCGCCATCTAGCTGAATTGCGGTTACTCTTGTGGTGCAGCGATAGCCGGCTGCAACAGGACTCTCAAAATGGTGGCCAGCTCTTTGGATTTGGGCCTGGTCCACTAAAATGGCCCTGGGACACCTTGGAACTCGGACGCTTGCCTGCTAGGGCATGGGCCCCATTCACGAAAGCGTCCCCTCTTTTGACTGATTGTTCTTGTTGCCTATTTATTCTGTTGTCATTTAATGGAACCTTTTTGGACTGCCGAAAGGGGTTCTGGTCCGACCCCTGGTTGGTGGAGACATTTTGATTTTATCCTGGACCTGCCCGGCCTCGCACAAAATGGCGCCGGTATAAATGGGACTCGCAACTCCTTGTTGTGTACTGGTTGCCCAACCTTGATATCACGAGATACGTATGCAGTTTTGAAGCACATGGCGGGCGGGGACGAGTACTGATTGAACATTTGGACATCCCTATTGATATTAAGTTCTGATGTGTTATTGATTTCTGTACTATTGAAAGTTCGAATTAACGTCACCCATGGTACTTGCCCGCAAATGTATATCTAGATAATTTTATTGTAACTGGCCCTGTCGTACTTTAATTATAAAATGTACGTCCACCGATTCCGCAACTGTAAGACACCTTAGTTCTTGCAACCTAATGGCCCGCCTGTTACGTTCTTCTTCCACAGTGTAAATGTCCCCTCATCATATACGATTCCAGTTTGCTCCGTGGCCGGCCCACATGGTTATAGGCCCGTATTAGTATACTGACATTTTCACAATAAAGGTTTTTAAAACAAAACATGGTAGTAGTACCTTTTTTGGTATAGTTTTGAATAATAGCCACTGTTTTCGAATGAGTAAAAGGCAAGTGAAATAAAGCAGCCCGATTACATGACGGTTAAAAGGTATAATACGCAGGAACGCAGTAAAGATAAATGGTCGAGGGCTGTTGTGTTTTCCACTCCTGCAACATAAAGTGATCGATAAGAATCCGATATTCATGCCTATCAGCGACTAAGACAGCAGGCCGAGCCTCTTTTGCTCAACGGCTCCCTCATGGAACGAAGAAACGCCCTTTTTCTCGAAATAGGAATTTTTTACTTGCAGGACAGTTGTAAATTTCCCGGGAAAATACATTAGCCTGGAACATTGTTAGTGATAAACTGTAAATGCATCTGGGTCCTTTGCTTTACAAGTCAGAGTGAGAAAAAAAAAGGTGGGGCTTTCATCATTTGGGCAAAAAAAATGTTCGAAAGCAATGAAAAGTGTTATTTTTAGGTCATATGACCAAGCCTTTCATCGTTAGAATAGCAAAAGTAAAATGAACCAATGAAAAGTTTTATTAACAAGTCACATGATCTGTTATGCTTACATTACGCGCTGCGCGCCGCGCTCTGGATCGTTTCCGGGAAGCTGCGCCTCGCGCACCGGAGCACTTCCGGGTGCGCTAACGCGGCGCGTCATATGACGCATTAAGCGACAACGCAGGTCCAGAATATAGTCAAAATGTCTCCACCAACCTGCGGTCGGAACACAACCCCTTGCAGCAGTCCAAAAAGTTCTGTTAAATGACAAGAGAAGGGACAGGCAACAAGAACCATCAGTCAAAGAGGGGAGGGCAAGTTCTTCTCTACCGGGTCACGTTGGGGCTCCACCGGAACTGATCGAATTGGCATCAGCATGAGAGCACCACCATCTCGTGGCTACGTTGTGGCCATTCCACGAGCAATCATGGCAGTCGCTCCCCACCGGAAGTCTACGGGAGTCGGGGGTCTCGGTGACTGTTGTAGAATCTTCAAGGCTGAGGGGACTCTTTTGGGAATGGGGCCCATGCCCTAGCAGTCAAGCGTCCGAGTTCCACGGTTGCCCAGAGCCATCTTTGCAGGCCAGGCCCAAGTCTGTGGAGCCGACCGCCATTTCGTGAGCTCCGTAGCAGCCGCCTGTCGCTGTACTGCAAGATTGGGTGCAATTCCGTTGGATGGCGGGTGAGACGTTGTAATAGCAAGAGCAGGCGCAATTCCGCTGGCCGAGCTAGGCACTGTGTCGGAAGAGCGGGCGCAAGTCAGCTGGTCGAGTGAAGCGCTGGGGTGTAGCTGAGAAACCTCCACCTGGGGAGGTGGGGGAGGCTCGTTTGCGCCACCTCTCCCTTCTACTGCACCCCACGCCGTCTCCTGGTGCAGGTATATGTGATGGTCGGTCCAGGGCACCGCAGGACGTGTCTTCAGGTCAAACGGATTGTGGGACAAGGTGTGGAGCAGGCGCAATTATCTCGGTGGCCTCCGTCAAGTGGTTCAGGGAGGCACCGCATCACATTTTTTTCCAATGCAGTCAGGTCCACAAACAGCCCCCACTTACTTTGAGAATAGTGAAGCAGCAGCAGGTACAAATAGGCTTCAGACAGTGTTACAAGCGCTGCTCGGAACCCTCAACTATGGCACCCAACATCCAGGACTTATGCCATTTGTGCAAGGCAGTGACATCGAAGCATCTCAGGGACCAAGTAACATACTATATCCAGAGTCCTTACCACAACCTCTGCCTTCCTTCTTACCTAGTTATTGTTCTTTCACTCCCACTCCAGGCTTTTAGTCTGTGGATGGAAAACCATGAACCTACACTCACCTATGAAAATCTTACTATTGATGCTTGACTGAGGCAAAGGAGATCAGAGTGCATGAGTCTCATGCTCGATCGATTGAGCTAGCCGGATCAGGCAATAAGAAGGTGGTGGTGGGGGTGGCGGCATCAGCAAGGCATCCTCCCACACAACTTGTTGGACATCACCTCTGGATGTACTGGGGACGAGCCTAGGCGTATGGTGTCGTCCCCGGGCAATTTGCACAACGGTCCTCCACCCCTAGGCCGCCAGCTATGCTACCTCGACAGGAACAGTGATGGATGTACCAGCAGGCTGCCATGAAAATAGTTATTTAATAAAACGTTTTACCCTGTTACTTTGCTGGTGTGTTGTATATATTTATAATATTTGCATAGGGTTTGTCGTTGTTTTGGGCGAGGTGGGCGGCGGAACCGAGCTGTCTTGCAGCCATCATGGCGTCGAGCTCAGTTCCTCTCACTAGTTTTGTATTTCTCATGAGGGGTTGTTCCTAATGTTTCTATTTTAGCGAGGTCAAAAAGAGATCCCATTAGTGGCCTACTGATTTTGCTTGATTCCTTTTGTTTACTCCTAAAAGAAAAGAGATGGGGGGGGGCAGCGTTCAAAGCACATCAGCGTGCATAAACACGAAAATGTTTTTACCTACCACGTACTTCACCTTTTACAGCTTTTGATATTTGCTATTAAAAAAACATTGAAATTCACTGAAAAAACCATAGGTTATAGACCATATATAGTTAGGAATTAGCATTTACAAAACCTTGAAAATTCACTGAAAAAACCATGGGGTATAGACCATATATAGTTAGGGATTAGCATTTACAAAACCTTATTTTACTCGCACAAAACCATTGAAATTCGCATATATAGTTAGTTGCACTAACTATATATCGCGCACCCGCAATCCACTGCTGATGATGTCACATATTACATCATTCATGACATGGTCAGTGACATCACTGATGACATCACTGATGACATCTCAAATGACATCACTGATGACATCACTGATGACATCTCATTTCATATTACTGATCACATCACTGATTATATAATTTATGTGATAATACGATGAACCTCTTCAGACTCTAATATAACCTTAGATACAATCAGTGTAAACAGACACTCACAGCCTGTCACTCATCCATGGAGTGACTCACACACCTAGTCAGTCATGCAAAGAATCAATCACACCTCCATTTCCTCTTTTATACAGTTATACACACCTTACTTATTCAAACATATACTAACACATATTTACTCTCTTATACAATCATTGATACAAGTTCACAATGATCCATACAGCCACTCACACATTCACTGGCTCTTATGCACAGTTATTGATATATGTAAACTCTCACATGATGTACTGTGTTTTACATATGTACTTACTTTGACATGTAGCACTGAGATATCCATTCACTCACCAATACACTCATGCACACAATCAACCGCCCATACAGCTGTTTCCACATGCACTTTTGAACCCATACATCTAGTGAATCAACTGCTCACACATCTATGCACAGAGTCATGCACCTCCCAGCCACCCCCACACACACTCAGTCTCCCATACAAATACTTCGGCAACCAATCAATAACCCATATAGTTACTCATATAACTACTGATCAACACATGCAGCAGTTTTACAGAACCACAGATATAATGATGCACAAATTAAGACAGTTTAGTCACTAAACCATGCCCTCAGTGAGACACATTTAATCACTCACTCATACAGTCAGTCATGCATCTACTAAATCCTTCATCCAGACACTTATACATCCACTCATTCTTCAATATGTAAGACATATTTTAACTTTACAGAAACATACAGTCACTGGATGGTGTCATCAGTGATGTCATCAGTGATGTCACTGACCATGTCATGAATGATGTAATATGTGACATCATCAGCAGTGGATTGCGGGTGCGCGATATATAGTTAGTGCAACTAACTATATATGCGAATTTCAATGGTTTTGTGCGAGTAAAATAAAGTTTTGTAAATGCTAATCCCTAACTATATATGGTCTATAACCCATGTTTTTTCAGTGAATTTTCAAGGTTTTGTTTTCAGTGAATATATATATGTATATATAAATATACATATATATATATATATTTATATATATATATATATTCCAATCACAAAGCTGCTCCTGCTGCAGCGTGGTGACCCGTAGACAAGTGGCGTGCACTTCTTCTCTTAGACACCTTTTCACGGTCAGGTATAGTTCACTCACTTATTCTTCACTTTTTTAGTCGTTGGTAGGACGTACCGTCACGATCCGAGCACCTTACCCTAGAGTGGCTTTCGACTGGCACCTTTTTTTACCCAACGGACACTTGTCATTTAGATCCCCATTGGAACTTTGCGGAGCTTTAACTTTTGATCGAGAGATCTACGAACTTTTTTGGAGTCTTGATACCGCTGCATGCTGCACAATTTGCACATAATCTGAATGCTCCTTCGGGGATACTCACTACCCGGGGCCTGGGCATGCTTGCCACGACAGTTGGTGGCAATTACGCTAGTATTTCATTTGTGCCTTCTGTTTTATTATCAACTCGCAAATTATATATCCTATGGATTGGATAACTTCTGGACAGCACTCATTGAGTCGTTTAATGAATGGAACATTAACTAGAATACAGTATATGTGGATATATGTCACAGTATAAGACCTGGCTATGATTAGAATACATAATCGTGGGGTGATGACTGTGTATGTTACTATGCAAGGCGGGCGGCTCTTTGTACAAATAGCATGAACAGCCATTAATGTTTTATGCTTATCTTATGATTAATTTTTCTCTCTTTACCGCCCACTATTCATGTACTACTGCACATGTTGGATGGTATAGTGCCGCGGAATCGACATATAATGATTAGTCAAATATGTCTGAAGGTTTGACAAATTTCTGTCTTAATACCATGTTTTATTTTACATCGTTTAAATGCAAGTTATATGATTTAATTCTCCCACTATCGGGAACAATCGGGGTATCAGCTATAATGTTACCAATATAAAACGTATCAGCATTATGATGATTGTATTTTGCCACGTTTGTCGACATATGATGACCACTCCAATATGTCTGACCTTTTTGGTGATGATTTAACCTAAGTCCTACCTCGATCTTCATGTCATGGCATGTAAAAAGCACACTTTTTTTCACTGTGTTGTCACACGTGATCAAGGCAGGTCGCCGAAACGCGTTGTGTGAATAAACCAAGGTTGCAATATAAAAAAAAAAAAAAAAAAAAAAAAAAAAGGTCACACGTGATCAAGGCAGGTCGCCGAAACGCGTTGTGTGAATAAACCAAGGTTGCAATATACTTCTGGCTGAGCCTTTTGATTCCTGAGAGCGTACTGCACTGGACCTTTTGTTATTTAATATATATATATATATATATATATATATATATATATATATATATATATATATATATATATATATATATATATATATACATATATATATATATATACATATATATATATATATATATATATATATATATATATATATATATATATATATATATATATATATATATATATATATATATATATATATATATATATATAATTGAAGGAATAAGCAAGTAGTGCGGCAGGCAGTAGCGGAGTACCGCAATCCACTTGGATGTTACATTTGCCAAACGAACTTGATAAACGGCAGCTCACTTGAGGATACCGAAACACTACAAGTACCATGGGCCACGGGGGTGGCCACGCCCATGGGGGCGGAAGTTATCAGATTTAAAGTGGTGCAGAGAACATTATCGTTTATTCTGTGTTCACAGCCAGCAGCCCCAGATGAAGTGAGGAGATCACAAAACGCGTTGGGCAGAATAGGTGATTCTGTGCAGACTTGGCTGTTCCCCTGCATCGCTTCGTTCAATTTACATTAAAGAGTGGCAGATACTTACCTGGTGTTGTGGCTTCTTCCTCAGCAGGCAAACTTTGTGGTTTGATATATATATATATATATATCTCTATATATGTATATTACCTACTGGCGGTCGCCAGTAGGCAGTTATAGCTAGGATTATTTTCAATACAAAATCTCAACATTCTATTGTGAATAACTTTGGCGCCGGTGGAGGAATCTGCTTGAAAATTTCCTCAAATTTGCCTCGCGGTGTTCCGGTCCTTCCCTGAAAGTTTGGGGGGATTCGTCAACTGGGGGCTGAGATAAAAGGGGGGTCCCAAAACGTGTTTTCCCCATTTTAATTTCTATAGGGCGGTCGACCTCACTTTTAGCCCAAACGGCTGAATGGATTTCCACCAAACTTGGCAAAATTGTAGGGACTGGTAGCCCGATGTGCCTTTGCTATGTCTCAAGATATGTGCTACAGTGGATTTTGAGTAATTTAGGTTCCAAAAAATATATATATATCTATAAGCGCGCTCCAGTACGCGCACCGGGGCGCGTACCAGCGCGCTATGCAAGTTCGCGCGCGGAGAGCCGATTGGCTCTCGGGTGTCTGTAAACATTCCAAACAGTCCGGAGCGCCCGGCCCCCCTGACCCCCTAGGTTTGATGTTGGGGCAATAAAAGAGCCCCCAGGGCATAACATATATATTTCTTTTTTCGATTTTCGCGGGGGGAGCGCCAGGTACGCGCACCGGGGAGCGTACCGGGGAGCGTACCATGGGAAAAAAAAGAATGACAGTTTTTTTAAAAAGTAGCTGTTTTAAAAAAATGTTCTTTTTGTTGTTTTTTTTTAAAATTTTATTTAAGTACCTACATGTAGGTAACAATACAGAGACTTACATTTAATGTACACCGTCTCCTCAGTAGATATCTTGCATGTTGTTATAGAAGTTTTTGTGGTATATGGAATCCATACCATAGTCTGTCAGGAAAGCAGAAACAGATCCTTTAAGCAATCCCTGAGAAGTCCTAGGGGATCATGGGTAGTCTATCCTGCTCCCTTATGATGAAAAAAAGATGTAAAACACACATTGGAGATAATATAGTGGGAGAAATGTAGTAACTATGAGTAAACTTACTATGTAACTCAAAAAAGTTGCACAGTATACTATAAGTCTCACTTTATAATATAATCATTTTGGTACTACTTCATGAATTACATATAAAAATGAATATTGTCTCAAACAATTTAAAATTATTAAATATACATTTATTCTTCTGATTCTTTTTCAAAATTTAATAAAACTTCTAACATAATATTGTCCAGAATTTCAACATAATTATTAGTACATTATTCTATTTGTTCCAAACATTCTATTAACTGTTGGTCCAAAGAGTCATCCATGAAATCAAATTGATCTTTTTGTTCTTCTGGATTTTCCACCTTTATTTCGAAAGAAATAACATTTGTTTGTTTTTCTCCTTCCATTTTCTTTCTGAAAATTGCATAAAAAATAACTATATCTGTATAGTTAGGGTACTGTTGGGTTTAAGTTCAGACAGGTACTTCTGAATTTTTAACAGTGAAGTAATTTTTGGGCAGTGTATGGTTTCAGTCAGGAAGTAGAACTATTAAAAAGTGCATGTGATGAAGCCTAAGTACATTCATAATTATACCAGAAAAGCCTAACTCAATCCATAATTATAACAGAGAAGTTTATCTCAATCTCTAACTCTTACAGAGGGACAGTATATAGCTATCAGAAAACGTTTTCCCAAATTAACTTAAAGTGCAAAAAATAGTTCCCCTTCCAAATTAACAACTTACCTTTTTCAAAGTAGTTGAAGTTTTCTGTCAAAATTCTTTCAAAATGTACCTCAGGTAGTATTAGTCAAAATGGTTGTGTTTCCCTCTCATTTTTCATATATATTCATGTACTTAACCAATCAAATGTCAGCACATAAAAGTACAAAATGTAAGTAACATTTTAATTGGTTGTAAATTCCAACACTTTCATATGTGTTTTTGTCATGTAATTTACCTCAGGATATTTAGACAGGCTCAATGGAATACCACCAAATTTGAGAAAAGGGTAGGGATTGCTATGTAGTAGGGCCTATTCTATATTTGGTGAAAGTGTCTCCTGTGGTTTTTATGTAAATTAACTTCCCACATTTTTTTAGGGAGAGCTTACCGGTGCGCGCTCCGGTACGCGCACCGGGAGCGCTATGGTAGTCCGCCATCTTGTGTTTCGTTACAATTGAGACACAAGATGGAGGACAAACAATGTTGGGAATGGGTAGAAGGGGACACAGTAGACAGCCCCTGACCCCCTAGGTTTTCTGAGGGTGGCTTAGGAGGCCTGTTTCGGCCCAAAAAAATAATTTAAAAAAAAAAAATTCGAGGGGGGAGCGCCCGGTACGCGCACCGGGTTGCGCACCGGGGAGCGCACCGGGAAGCGTACTTTGGTGAAAAATTCTGAAAAAAGTTAGAGTAAAATAATTATTTTGAGTGATCAGAGGTAGGGTAGCCCTGAAAAGAGCTTTTGGGTTCTGTGTCTGATTTAGGTACCTACAAGTAGGTTCCAATGGACAGTCTTAAATTCAGGAGGAATATTCTATTCCCCTCATCTGAGAAGTGCACACCATCTCCTCTGTAGATATCTTGCATGTTGTAATGCAAGTTATTGTTGTATATTGAACCCTTTCCATAGTCTCTAGTGTAAGCAGAAACAGATGTATTCACATGTTTCCGTGCTTTCTCAAATTGTGGACAAAATTGGTTGGACCAGTTCCATTTCTGTCTTTGACATATATTGGAATATACCAAGGCAGATTGTGGAAAAAGTGTCATCAATTGACCAAAGGTGTCCTTTAAAAGCATTTCCAGACCTACCCCAGTTAAAGTGCCCAAGCCATTTCCACCTCAGTGCACTATTAAGAGGTCAGGGTTTGGCAGATGCAAAAAGGTTTTCCCCAATGGTATCAATTGGTGACATCTCAATCCTCTATGGCCAATCCACTTGATTTCCACATTTGATAAATCAAGGTTGTGAAAATTTCTGCTAGCTGCATACCTTTGAACCCAGTGTATGTAGCTATGTCCAATAATCCAGACAGAATACATGGTGAGAGAAGGTTCTGGTGCAGTCCGTTGAAGTGTGGGAATGAAATGGCAGTTGGAACAGTAGGAGTTTGCAAAAAAAAAACTGTGGAGTTTCAGTGCTCTTGAATCACAAGCAATGACTGGTGGATTTAGATAGTTGAAAACTAAAAGATAGGGTGCATGGTTGTGTTTTGAGAAAGAAGCGATTTGAATGGTTAAGAAAAAGTCAAATAAAGCAATAATGCACTTGATAAGCTGGTGTATTGAGAGGTCAAACATTCTTGCTGACTTCATTTGCAACATTGTAGAATAAACTTTTGAACCTGGGAGTTCCATAAGGAGGGAGTTGCTATGGTAACAGGTAGAACGGTCTGAGGGGGGAAGGGTGTTGGTTTGAAAATAGTGAGGGAAGAGTATTGATTGGTTGAAATGAGGCATATGTGTGTAGAATTAGAGGTTTTCCGTGCCAGTCATGGTTGCAGTGTCTTGAGTGCATACCTTTTGCTCTGCTAAAGTAAAATTGGTGTGTGTGTCTGACACTGTTCTCAATCTCCCAAAGCATTTTTAAAGGTAAGTAAGTAATAATTCATTTAATTTAGATAGAGACTTGTTTGCTCTATGGAGACGATTTGGAGGCAGATAGCGAAGTTGCAGTAGTAAAATTGAATGCTTGTACATAGGACCTGTGCTGTGTTTGTAAAATGTTATTTAAAAAACGATTTTGGGGTGAATGAATGGCTTTTATATTTTTGAGAAGGAATTAATAGTGTCTGCCTCATTAAATAAATATATTTGAACCTTTCACAATGATGTCACCTGCGTTCCCTCAGATTAGGAAGCAGATTTAGCTTCTTTCTTGTTGGTTTGTATCATGTTTTTTGATAATGCTTAGTAAATAGATTTTGCTGCATAGAGGAATTGCATTATGTAAAATTGAGAAGTTTCAGTTTCACTAGTGACATGGAAGGCTTGTACATAGGACCTGTGCTGTGTTTGTAAAATGTTATTTAAAAAACGATTTGGGGGTAAATGGATGGCTTTTATATTTTTGAGAAGGAATTAATAGTGTTTGCCTCATTAAATAAATATATTTGAACCTTTTAGAATGAGTCACCTGTGTTACCTCAAATTAGGAAGCAGATTGAGATTCTTTCTTGTTGGTTTGTGGCATGTTTTTTGGAAATGCTTGATATTAACATGCACGATAGAGGAATTGTCTTTTGTGAAATAGTGAAGTTTCAGTAGTGAAATAGAATGCTTGTACATAGGACCTGTGCTGTGTTTTTAAAATGTTATTTAAAAAACGATTTGAGGGTAAATGAATGGTTTTTATATTTTTGAGAAGGAATTAATAGTGTTTGCCTCATTAAATAAATATACTTGAACCTTTTACAATGATGTCACTTGCATTACCTCAGATTAGGAAGCAGATTGAGCTTCTTTCTTGTTGGTTTGTATCATGTTTTTTGATAATGCTTGGTGAATAGATTTTGCTGCATAGAGGAATTGCATTATGTAAAATTGAGAAGTTTCAGTTTCACTAGTGACATGGAATGCTTTTACATAGGACCTGTGCTGTGTTTGTAAAATGTTATTTATAAAACGATTTGGGGGTAAATGGATGGCTTTTATATTTTTGAGAAGGAATTAATAGTGTTTGCCTCATTAAATAAATATATTTGAACCTTTTAGAATGAGTCACCGGTGTTACCTCAAATTAGGAAGCAGATTGAGATTCTTTCTTGTTGGTTTGTGGCATGTTTTTTGGAAATGCTTGATATTAACATATGCAAGATAGAGGAATTGTCTTTTGTGAAATAGTGAAGTTTCAGTAGTGAAATAGAATGCTTGTACATAGGACCTGTGCTGTGTTTCTAAAATGTTATTTAAAAAACGATTTGGGGGTAAATGAATGGTTTTTATATTTTTGAGAAGGAATTAATAGTGTTTGCCTCATTAAATAAATATATGTGAACCTTTTACAATGATGTCACTTGCATTACCTCAGATTAGGAAGCAGATTGAGCTTCTTTCTTGTTGGTTTGTATCATGTTTTTGATAATGTTTGGTGAATAGATTTTGCTGCATAGAGGTATTGCATTATGTAAAATTGAGAAGTTTCACTAGTGACATGGAATGCTTGTATATAGGACCTGTGCTGTGTTTGTAAAATGTTATTTAAAAAACGATTTTGGGGTAAATGAATGGCTTTTATATTTTTGAGAAGGAATTAATAGTGTTTGCCTCATTAAATTAATATATTTGAACCTTTTACAATGATGTCACTTGCATTACCTCAGATTAGGAAGCAGATTGAGATTCTTTCTTGTTGGTTTGTGGCATGTTTTTTGGAAATGCTTGATATTAACATATGCAAGATAGAGGAATTGTCTTTTGTGAAATAGTGAAGTTTCAGTAGTGAAATTGAATGCTTGTACATAGGACCTGTGCTGTGTTTCTAAAATGAAATTTAAAAAATGATTTTGGGGTAAATGAATGGTTTTTATATTTTTGAGAAGGAATTAATAGTGTTTGCCTCATTAAATAATTATATTTGAACCTTTTACAATGATGTCACTTGCATTACCTCAGATTAGGAAGCAGATTGAGCTTCTTTCTTGTTGGTTTGTATCATGTTTTTTGATAATGCTTGGTAAATAGATTTTGCTGCATAGAGGAATTGCCTTATGTAAAATGGAGAAGTTTCACTAGTGACAAGGAATGCTTGTAGATAAGACCTGTGCTGTGTTTGTAAAATGTTATGCGAAAAACGATTTTTGGGCAAATGAATGGTTTTTACATTTTTGAGAAGGAATAAATAGTGTAGATGAGGTGATGCCTGTCTAGGGGTGTAGATGAGATGAGGCCTGTCCAGGGGTGCAGATCAGGTGAAGTCTGTTCAGGGTTGCAGAGGAGGCGAGGCCTGTGTTCAAGAGCGTAGTGGGAGAGAAGCCTCTCCAGGGGTGCAAAGGAGGTGAGGCCTGTGTCTAAGAATGCAGTGGAGGAGAGGCTTCATGAAGTCCAGTCCACTGCATTCTTAGACACAGGCCTCACCACCTCTGCTACCCTGGTCAGGCCTCACCTCCTCTGCGCTTCTGGAGAGGCCTCGCCTCATCTGCACAATCTGCTTCTTAATCTGAGGAAACACAGGTGAAATGTGCAATCATGTACACAGTATCTAAACCTTGTGAATAATGTAAAACCAATTCATGTGCTGTAAATCAATTTTTACATAACATTAAAAAAACTGAGTATAGGTCATATGTACAAGTATTTCATTATACTACTGAAACCTCACTGGACAGGCCTCACCTCATCTGCACAAACTGCTTCCTAATCTGAGGAAACACAGGTAAAATGTGCAATCATGTAGATATGTTGTAAACTTGTGTTTATATCGTTTGCTTATTGTCATTCCTTTGTTGTTTGCTAATAATGGTCTATAATGTGTTATTATTTTCTTTACCACAGATTGACATCAACAATTCAAAAGTTTTGGTAATATGCCTTCAAGGCAGAGGAGAAGGAAAGATGCCATACGGAAAAAAACAAAAACAGCAACGGAATTAAAGCACTCCCCTACAACAAGTACTTCAAATAACACAAAAAAAGCTCCTGGTAAGACAACTAAGTCTTTTTTTCGGAACATGTGTAGAGCAAAAAAAAGAGAGGCCCCCCAAAAGTGTTACTACTGGACCAGGAGAGAACAGTATGTATAGTAATAGAAGACAAAACCAATTTAGGGACATTCGTAGACGAATGTTTCGTAATAGGGTAGTTTTAAATTTGTTAAAAAATATGAAGAAAGGTAAACAGAGAGCTGCTTTCTACAAGAAAAAGAAAAGTGTAGAGAAGATTGTTGATCAGGCTTTCGAAGTTAAGAAAAAATTATTTATTTTAGTAATCAATAGAATTAGGATACTTAACAAGGCAATTTATGTTTTCAAATCGAACAGTAGATGGAAAAGAATTTTTAATCGGAATAATTTTTGTGAAGCTTTTTCTGGAGAATGGATGCATAGTTCAAGTTCTGAGCCATTTTTTAATGAGGAGAGTTACTTTCAGGATAATAATTTGGTGCATGCAGTTGACACCAGTGGTCGAGCATATGAGGTGAAAGACGGTTGCCTGATGGAAAAAGAGAAACTTGTTTCCAGAGTTGAAGAAGAGGTGTTAGCTGATGAAGTTTTAGGGAGACGTACTAAGAGTCCAGTGTACACATGGAGGTGTAGTAGTATTTGTAGTGTGCGACAGGATTCAATCGATTTGCTTCGAAATTTCTTCCGTACATATAGTAAGAAAAGTGTAAAACAGAAAATGAAGATTTTGCAAGAATTAGAGAGAAAACACAGGTTTGCATGGCCATTCACTGGCTTGTCTTTCTCGAAAAGTTTGTCAGAGTGTTTTTCATCATTTTACGATGTTAGCAGTGCATCATAATAAAGTGAGGAAATTAGTGAGAAGATGGTATTATGCAAAAAGTCCAGCACTTAAGCTTAAACAGTTAAACAGTGCTCTTTTGCATGGATCTGAATTAGATGTGAAGAGCATTGTGAAGAAATTGAGTTTTGTTATTTTGGGGACAAAGAGGACAGTGTAGAAATGGATATAGTAATAGATGGTAATGTGTAAGACAATGTAAAGATTTTAAGTACAGAAAAGTTTGACGAGGAGATTACCATGTTTAAGGTGAAATCAAGTGAAAGGCCTAATTTTACTTGTGTGTGTTGTCGACGGACTCATTATAAGATTTAGATTAGGTTAGTTGATTTATATGCAAAAAGTGAAATGGAAAACAATAGTGAATGGCAGGATTTTGTAACTTATTTGTTGGTGGAGAATTCTTTTGATTTGAGTTCTGATCAGCGTATTTGTAATTATTGTTTTAAAAAATTAAATGAAAACAGAATGACTGCTAGAGCTGTTCATAATAATCTTCAGTTGGTAGATATTCCTTCTGAATTGATGGATTCAAATACTTATGAATCTATTTTGGTTCAATGTGTCCATCCTTTTCAGGCTATTGTTCGCATGGAGCCTAAGATAGGGAAATTGCCTCCTTCAGATTTACAAAGAGGATTAAAGGGAAGAGTTGTTTATTTGCCTCTAGATGTCAAGAAAAATATTGATGCAATTGGTGTAGAAAGAGTAGAAGAGGATCCTCTGGTTATTCTAGTTAATGGGGTTCCGACAAAGAGTAAGAAAATCTGGCAAGATTTAGTGGATGTTAGGAAAGTCAAAAAGGCAACGTTGTATTTGGTCAAAAACAATGAGTACTACAAACATGTATGTGTTGGAGCAGAGGAAACAGCTACAGTAGAAGACAGTGATTGTTTAGTCGGCCAAATTGAAAAAGGTTGATGTGTCTAGAAGTGAAGAAATATATGAACATTATACTGATCATCCTTTGCATTCCAAAGAAGTAATGGGAAATGCAATTGACTTGTTTCAAATGAAAGCAGCAAAAGGAAGTCCCATTAGTGTATGGGAAGAAAGTTTGGAAGCTCGTTGTTTTCCACAGTTATTTCCAACAGGTCGAGGTGGATGATATGACGATCGACCAGTTCAAATTCCTGCAGCTGAATACCGGACTTTAAGATTATATGCTGAAGATTCAAGGTTTCGTCAATGCATTCCGTATTTTTTTCATCTACTGTATGAAAGTGACTTGTCTGGGCTTTCTTATGCAGTGAACCATATACTGAAAAGTGGAGCACATCTGCAAAATGTTTCGGCGAGGGACTTTATGGAGAAAGTCAATCTGCAATACAGTATTTTGGAATCTCAGCTAATCAATCTCATGGCATGTCAGCATGGTACAAACGAGTATTGGTTCCGTCGTCATGGGGAATTGAAATGCATGCTAAGAAACCTAGGAACTCCTACATGGTTCCTCACTCTTAGCTGTGCTGAGTATGCATGGGACGACTTACTTCAATTTCTACGAGAGGCAAATGGAAACATACAAAATATAGAATTCAAAACACCTGGAGAACTGTGTTCTTTGGACCAGTGAATGTATGCAGATATTTCAATCATAGATTTGAAGCTATGATGTCTTTTATTACCAACAAAAAAAATCCTCCCCTTGGAGAGGTTTTCGATTTCTTTTGGAGGAACGAGTATCAAGTGAGAGGTGCTCCTCACATACATATGTTGTTATGGATTAAAGATGCACCCAAATTTGGAACTGATTCAGATGACACAGTGATGAGTTTCATTGAAGAGTATTCAACATGTGCTGTTCCGAAAACTACTGAAGAAAACAATTTAAGGTAACAAGTTTTACGCTTTCAATCCCATCGTTGTGGAAAGTACTGTCGTCGAAAATTCAGAAACAAGGACAAGTTCTACACAAAATGTCGTTTTGGAAAGGGGCGACCATTCGGTCCCCCCGAACGTATGGCCGAGTACCACGAGCCCCCCGGGAAGCCATTTTCGGGCGGGAGGCGAGCCTCGGCTGGTATGCCCGAAGCGGCGTAGCCGGGGCGCGCTGTTTCCCGCCCTCGAGTGGGCTGGCCTAGACACTGACGCGGCTGGCCACGCCCTAAGGGCAGGCAGGGGCGGGTTTACGCCCGCCCTGAAGACGGATAAAAGGAGCAACAAGCCAAGAACGCATCCTCTTGTTCCTGTGCTCTGAAGCTGCACCCCCTCGCTGCACGTGAGCTCGAGACGGAACGAAGAGCCAATTTTGAAAGTGGTAATCTTTCTTGTTTGTCTTACAGATACTCTGTTGGGGAATGCCTAAGAAAGTTGGAAAGCGAATGACTACCGACCAGATGCTGCGTGTTCTTATGAAAGAGGTGACCGACCTAAAGAAGCGAATGGCGGAGAAAGATGGGGAAGAGGGACCGAAACGTCCGTTGGCTGGAGCAGCTCCGGGAGGAAAAGGCAAGAGGCCCAGAAGGGGAGCAGCTGGAGGGGACATCCCGGTTCCCTGTACCCCACTCGAAGAGCCAACTCCGGTGCCGGCGGAGGGGAATCCGATTCCCGTGGTGGTCACCCCCGTGTCCGGGGAAGATATGCCGCCCGAGCTGGCAGCACAATTAGCAGCGTGGTTGGGTAAAAATAACGAGGGCGCCACGGCTGACGACGCACGGTTTTTGATGAGGCAACTGCGTGAAACAAGGGAGGCGGCAAAGGTAGCATCGCCAGTCATCACGCCGGCCGCGGCAGGAGGAAAGCCACCTGGGATAGGCTCAGCCGCAGACACAGCTTCCGGTTCAGGTAAGCGGCCATTGCCGATTGCGAGGGATGAGTCTGCCCCGTCAAGAAGGGAAAAGTTGGGTCAACATGTCCCTCTAGCTATTAAGGAGAAGATATGGGCAGATGAGTATGTAAACATCTTCTCGTTGCTTACCGATCATTATGAGATGGAATATGTTAAGAGCCAAAAGGAGCTCATGCACCCGAGTGTCTGGCGCGCAAAGATGGCTGCCTTCAAGGTAAATGAGAACATTGGCAATTGGGGCAAGGCTTGGGGGATTTTTACATCCATCCTGGGCGAACGTAGGCCCGAATTACTGTCTGAATTGCCGATTTATCAGTCACGGATCATGGGGTATTCCGTGTCACATGGGGGCAATCAGTGGTTCTGTTACGATAATATTTTCAGAAAAGCGAAAGAACATGATAAAAACTTAACTTGGGATTGTTACGATTCTGTGTCATGGTCAAAAATGGCGGATACTGGTATGTTGAATTTGCCATTAGTAGGGAGTAGTGTGGGGGAGTCCTCCCGCCAATATTCTGGGACCTCCTTTCGATCAGGCGCGAGTAACGAATACCAGTCCAGGCCGAACGGCACCACAGGTAAAAAGGGGAGTTGTTGGAACTTTAACAGGGGTAAATGTACGAGGCCCCGGGGGTCATGCAAATTTAGGCACGAATGTAGCGGGTGTGGGCAAGCGTCCCATCCTGAGTCCATGTGCAGAGCCAAAACGGGTGATAACGGGGGTAGAGGAGGCGCCAAACAGGTCTGAAATAGTCCGAGGGGCGCCTTTACCTACTCCGATTGATACCATGGCAATGATTCCTTGGCTCAGCGAATACCCGGACCACGCTTCCGCTGGGGTGTTGCGGAACAGGTTTTCATATGGTTTCCGCATCCCAGTGGGGGAGTTTCAGGGTTTAGCGAAATGTAAAAACCAAATATCAGTCTTGCAGCACACGACCGTGGTACAGGAGAAGATTGGGAAAGAGGTGGCTCGAGGTCGAGGTCGAGTCGCCGGTCCGTTTAATGTGCCACCGGTTACTAACTTTGTTTGTTCCCCCTTAGGGGTGGTCCCCAAGAAGGACCCGGGTGAGTTTCGGCTGATACATAATTTATCAGCCCCACGTGGTCTTTCCGTAAACGATGCGATAGACCCGGCAGTATGTTCAGTACGGTATGCATCTTTCGATGAGGCCGTAGCCATTTTGAATCGCCTAGGGCCCGGTGCGCTGATGGCGAAATCTGATATCGAGTCAGCGTTCCGGTTGCTCCCGGTACATCCAGACGATCAGCGTCTTCTTGGTTTCATGTTTCAGGGACACTATTACATGGATAGATGTATGCCAATGGGTTGCTCTATATCTTGTTCCTATTTCGAGCAGTTCAGTTGTTTCCTGCAATGGGTCTTCACAGGGAAGACGGGGTTTCATCAGGTTATGCATTATCTCGATGACTTTTTGTTTCTAGGGGCAGCCGGGGATCCGGAATGTGGTCAGGCTTTGAATGAATTTTGTGTCTTAATGAACCATTTTGGTGTGCCATTAGCACCCGGTAAGACGGTGGGTCCTTCGACTTGCCTCGAGTTTCTGGGGATCGAGCTCGACTCGGAGGAGGGTTGTTTTCGTTTACCAAGAGAAAAAGTGCTTAGGTTCAGGGCATCCCTGGAGACGTGTATTAGTCAGTCTAAGGTCACTCAGTCACTGGTTGATTCACTTGGATCCTGTGATCTTAGCCAGCTTGTCACTAGTGCTACCCACTCAGCAGGTCACATTCTTGACGGGGTTTTCTCAAATGACTCAAGGCTTTCCTGCGGCACTCCTCTACCGCTGGTGTGGACTGATCATTTTGCGGTTCCTCTTCATTTAGCTTTCTCCACTTTCAATTCCACTAAGAAGGGGACTACCTCTTTCGTTTCTAGGAGAAATCTCAGAAATCTCACCAACGATGCTTTTGCTCCTTTTGTCCCTACACCTGAGGCTCTTTCCTTAAAAGACGCGGATGTGGCAGCTCAAGCTGTACATGATTCCATCTTGAATGCTGTGGAAAAACTTGCCCCCGCATCTCTGCGGTATGTAGCCCGGAAGAAACCATCAGCTCCATGGTTTTCGGACCATCTTAGATTATTAAGACAGGGTTGCAGAAGCAGTGAGAGGAGGTGGAGGAAATCCTGGGATCCAATTGATAGGGAGGCTCACAAGTCTGCTCTACGGGAGTATAAGCAGAAAGTGATACTGGAGAAGCAGAAATACTTCGCCAATCTTACTAGTTCACTTACTTCCTCCAGGGAGCTTTTTAAAATTGCGGACTCATTATGCTCCCTCCAACTTCCAGACCCCGTAGTCAGCTCTCAACGTCTGTGTGACGATATTTCAGACTTTTTTCATAAAAAGATCTTTGATATTCATACTTCCTTAGAAGTACAACGTCTCTCCCTGACTGGAAACAACCCCCTAGGCATTAGCCTCCTGGAGTCACTTGATACAGCCCCTTCCAGCTCTCTGTCCGATTTCCCGCTTATATCTCTGGAGGGGTTAAATCTTCTCTTAGACAAGATCAAATCCTCCTCCCCTCTTGACCCACTGCCTCTTAAAAAACTTAAGGAGTGTAGGAACAGCCTCCTTCCCCTTTTACTTGAGACGATGAATAAGGCAATTGCCCAAGGCACTTTTCCATTACTATGGAAGAAGGCAATTGTGAAGCCGCTTCTCAAGAAGCCTTCACTTGATCCTGGTCTATTGAAAAATTTTAGACCTATTTCCCTGCTCCCTGCACCTGCAAAAATTTTAGAAGCTCATCTGAATCGCCATCTATCTTCCTTCCTCGAAGCTTCAGAGTACCTGGACATTACCCAGCATGGATTCCGAAAACATCATAGCACAGAATCTGCCCTCACCTTCGTAGTCGACAACATCCGACGCAAGGTTGATGTTGGACAAACAACTGTTCTGGTGCTACTGGACCTCACGGCCGCGTTTGACACTCTGTCTCCCGCCATTTTAACATCTCGGCTTAGGGAGGCAGGTGTCACTGGTTCGGCCTTGAGTCTCCTCAATTCCTTTCTCCTAGATAGGGAACAGAGAGTGATGCTCGGCAACCACCTCTCCTCAGCAAAGTCTTTGCAATGTGGGGTGCCACAGGGGTCGGCATTAAGTCCGACCCTATTCAACATCTACGTGGCCCCCCTTGCTAGGCTTGTAAGATCGCTGGGGATGGAGGTGGTATCATACGCCGACGACACCCAGATTATGATATCACTCACCCAGTCCTCTGTCACAACATCTGCCTCTAGCTTCAGGTCCTGTATGCAACATGTTGCAGATTGGATGGTCACCAACTCCCTGAAGCTAAATGGCGACAAGACTGAGGTTTTGGTCTTCGGGAAGGACCAAGATATCTGGTCGAGTGAGTGGTGGCCTCCCTCTCTTGGTACTTGCCCCACTCCCGTTCAATCCGCCAAAAATCTGGGTGTGGTGTTTGATACATCACTCTCGATGTCTCTACAGGTGAATCGGACTGTCTCGACCTGCTGGGGCGTGATCAGGACACTCAACAGAATTCGCAGCTATCTGTCTCCTCAAGCACGTAAGCAGATTGCAGTTGCCCTTGTTGGTTCCAGGTTGGATTACTGTAACTCTCTCTACATGGAAGCCAACAAGGGCCTTATACATCGACTGCAAGTAGTGCAGAACGCTGCCGCACGTTTTGTCCTTGATCTTCCCAGGTCTTCCTCTGCTACTGCTGCGAGGAGAGACCTTCACTGGCTGCCCATCCAGCACAGAATTTATTTTAAAATTCTGTGTCTGATCTACAGAGCTCTCGAGGATGGACCTAAAGGCGCTATCAGCTCCCTGCTTACCCGCTATCACCCTCCAAGGTGTTTACGCTCTTCTGGACAACTCCAACTTGCCATCCCCCGTTTTAAGCTCTCCAGATGGGGAGCAAGGGCCTTCTCCGTCGCTGCTCCACAGCTTTGGAACATTCTGCCGACAGAGATTAAGACGCTATCCTCTCTGGCGCTGTTCAAAAAGGCCCTAAAAACATGGTGTTTCTCTAGAGCCTATACAGGTTGAGCTGCAGAGCTCCTTTGTTATGTGCTGTTTTTGGAATTAGGCGCCTTGATGCCCATTGGGCTAAGTCCGCGCATGACAAGATCCCCTTTATTATTATTATTATTAAGGTTAAGTTGCAGCAATTACAACAATTGGTGGGACAGCTGAATTTTGCCCTGAGAGTAATACCGATGGCCCGCCCCTTTTCCCGCTCGATCGCTCAGGCCATGGTCGGCCTGAAGGAGGGTCACCATCGCACGAGGCTCTCGGCCGAGGTTCGCCAGGACATGCGCATTTGGTTGGCATTTCTGGCGGATTTCAATGGTCGAGTTGTCTGGAACAAACCGGCGGTGTCCTCCGAGGAGCTGGGGCTGTGGACAGATTCGGCAGGGAGCATTGGTTTTGGTGCCATCTTTGGCACACAATGGTCGGCTCAAAAATGGCCGTCATGGTGGCATGAGGATGGGTTGACGAGTAACATTGCTTTTCTTGAACTGTTCCCCATTCTGGTGGCCCTGAAAACTTGGCCTGAGGGGTTTAGAGATCACTCTGTGGTATTCTGGTCTGATAACATGACCGTGGTTGAGTGTATCAATAGCCAGGCGGCACAATGCAAATGGATCCTGAGGCTGCTGAAAGAAATTGTCTTGTTGTGTATGCAATTGAATGTCCTATTTAAGGCAAGACATGTGCCGGGGGTGATGAACCAAGCGGCTGATGCGCTTTCTCGTTTCCGTATGCAGGCCTTCTGGGGTTTTCTGCCCACAGCGGACCCGGTGGCGGCACCCTTTCCCGAAGCTCTCTGGTCTCTCGGTGCCCCGAACTACGAAACCTCGTGGGAGAGAGTTTAGCACCCAGGACAAGGAAGGCATATGAAGGGGCGTTCCGTTCCTATTTGGCCTTTTTGGGGACTGCTGGAGGGGAGCTTTGGGGCCAGGAGGAGTGGGTAGTAAATTTCCTGCTGTCTTTACATCAGGCAGGCAAATCTGTGGCTACTGCCCGGAGGCATCGGGCAGCTATTTCCTTTGTGGCTAGGGCTTATGGGATCCAGGACCCGACAGCGTCTTTCGTTGTACAAAAAGCGCTACGTGGGTGGCAACGCCTTGAGGGTCGCAGAATAGATGTAAGGCGCCCGATAGGTCTGGATAGGCTGGCCCTGTTATTATCTGTACTCCCTTCAACGTGTTCATCCCAGTATGAAACAGTGTTATTCCGAGCCGCTTTTGCGCTGGCATTCCATGGGGCTATGCGGGTAAGCGAACTAGTGGCGAGGAACAAGCGGGGACGCCGAAAGGAAAGGAAAGGCGGTCAAGGCCCCTTCCTGGGTAGGAGGGGCTACAGCCCCCTCCTGGGGAATTTCCCGGGGGCAGGATATCTGCGACGGCAGATGTGGTAAGTTGTGTGGGGTTTGGGAGGGGGTCTACGCTACCTTCTAGATACCTCACACGAGTCCTCGAACGACCTTTAAGTGGCGTCGAGTTTATTGGGGCCCCCGTCAAGTCAAGGGAAATTGGTAGTTGCACTTGAGGTACACCTCTGTGCGGTCGCCCCTCACAAGTGAGGGGGATATTTCGGGTTTAGGGATCTTGACACCGGTTACGACCTTGCCGTTGGCCCTTAAACGTTAGGATGTACAATTTCAAAATTTCAAGTTAATGTTTTGTAGGATGTTAGTTCGGCTAGGAGAACCTTTGTATTAGAGAATATGTTAAGGTTAGCCAAACATCGCAATGAGGTAATGAAATTGTACATAATATGAAACTGTTATTTTAATGTTTTATTTTTGTTTCATATTTTAATAAATACGGCCGGGAGGGTCACTCCCTCCCGTCTTCCAAAAGTTCAGAACGGTTTCCGGTTTCCCATCCTTGGGGAGTGTGTTGAGAGGGGGTGGCGGGTATCGCGGCCATACGCATTTCCACGACCAGTGATTTCTAAAGGAAGAGTAAATAATTTGATGTCTTCTCTGGGACATACTGTGACGAGGAAATCACCAAAAAATACATACAATTTAAAAAGAAACGAAGAGTCCAAGTATATTAACGATTACAACCCAGTGATTATGTCCATGTGGAATGCTAACATGGATATTCAGTTCGTTGCTGACAACTCTATTGCTGTGGCTCGATATGTGACGTCTTACATCACAATAAAAGAAAAGACAGAACTGAAGGAAATGTGGGAGGACATTTCACATGAAAAGAGTGTAAGTAAAAAATTATACAGTTTCAGTCTGAAGATGTTATCGCATCGAGAAATTGGAGCATATGAATGTTCTGATCGGGTATCCTCAGCAAGTCTCTGTGCCAAATCTAGAACAATCATTTGGGTGAGTCTAGGTCTTGCTGCAACACGAAACCGAGTTTTGAAATCTGTACAAGAAATTGAGTATTTGGCGGAGAAAGAACCAAACAGTACAGATACTTTGAAGACAAACATGTTGGATACATACTATCCAAATAGAAGTACTCACCTTGAGAACACTTGTTTGTATGAAGTTCTGCAAAACTATAGTTATAAGAGGAACATCACAGAAGATATCAATAATGGAAAATATGCTGTCATTGGGTATGAAGGAGGTCTAGTGAAGCAGAGAAAAGGCCATTTGATTAATCATCGAAAAGTGAGTTGCGAATCTCCAGACAAAAGAAAATTTTACTATTTAGCTCTTTTGCAACTCTTTAAGCCATGGCGTACAGAAGAGGAACTACTTGGAGACTTTCCTCCTTGCAGTAACGTTTGTTTTCGTGTGTGTTCATAACTAGATAATGTTCTTATATATCTATGTCACTTACTCGGTGTTCACATAAGATATTTGGCGCTTAGAAGCCATAGACGAGAGGGATACTTATACAATTCTCGTGTATATATTTTCTTATCCGAAGAATATTGATCAACTGAGATACTGAATAATTCTGATACAATTTACTTATGATTTGGTATGCCTACACCATTATTTTATACAATAGTATTTGAAGGGGCATAACTATGCTCTCATTACCCCTCTTGTCATCTTTTAAAAGGTCTCGGCTGGGTTTCATCACGATACGAATGTGCTCGCTGACACCTCGCTCATTCCCCCATGGAATGACACTCAGATGAGTTAATACACCTGGCACTCCACAAGTACCCTCGCATATAGGATATCTAATACAAACCTCTTTCTTTATGTTTTTGCCTTAAACCGGCTTTCACTACATTAAAAACGGACAAAAATATTAAAAAATAAAAAATCGATAACGACACCATAAATTGGGGAATAATGGTCCGGTCACGCCTTATGTCCTTTATACCCGTAAACAAGTGTCAGTATTGTCTCAGAAACATTTCTGAACAGAAATTCCTAATACACTCCACACATCAGGGAGTACAGTATTTCTTCTTTCGTATGCCAGCTACTGAGAATAAGCAGTCTAGTTGACGTTCTAGCTGTTTTCCTGTTCCATTCGGAACACCAGTATTTAATTCGGCCTGACTTCCGGTCACGTGTCCGTACCTGATACACGGCACCGGGAACCTAAGAGAGGGAGATCGACAACGACTAGGTAAGGGAGATCCTGTTTTCCAGAATCGAAATTAAAGTTTTGACGTTTTCCGTCATAATGGACATGAGACAATAATCTCATACCATTTCTTGTTGACATATTACTGCCATTATTTACAGTCAGGTTAACTGCTTACGTGGGCAAAATGGCGCACCCGCCCATCCACAAACGTAATTCTCCTCCCGGTTTGCCGCTTCACATGGGGATTAACGAGGTATGCCCCCTCCTAGGCATAGTATCTCTCATGATTGTTTTTGTACATTTCTAAGGATGTAAGATGCGACATTGTGTTTACGGGGATATGTACACATTATATTTCCCAGATTTCGTACAGCCCAACCAAATAATTTGGAGATCTGAATTAGGATTCCACTTAACGCCCGGACTGGGCGTTTGCATAACGTTTTCCTACGAGGGTGAGTGTGTATTTTTCATGTGCCTCTCCTCAATATGGCCTCTGCTGTAAATGATAGCGGACAACAAAATCAGGGAGAGCCCATTCTATAGTACACTACATATTGTAGCGTATTTTGTTTAGTACCCAGCATATCCCAGAAATGTATCTCCCTTGCTGTCCTTTTTCTTTCTTGTTTCCTTTTCCCTTACCCCTTGTAGACACTGAACTGAGTCTGCACACTGACCGGCCATCTCCTTTAACTTTCATTACCATAGAAGTGATAGAGGATTAGACATCCACATGGATTGTAATTAGTCCCAAAAGTTTTTTTTCAATCAAGGTAGGATTTCTACCAAATAGAATGGTTTACATACACAAGAGGGATTTAAGGTTTGTTGAAACAAGTGCACAAACAACCATAGTATGCATTTTAGAAAGAGTGAATCATGTATGAAACTATGTGCACAATGTCCGACGCATTATAAATTGGAATTCATGCTGCCATTCTTTCCTTTGTGCTTATAAACACCACTTGTAAGTCACTCGGGTCTCGTTACATAAAGAGAAAAACACTTTTTCACCTTGCCACTTCACCGATTGATCCGGCCAGTGTTCTCTGTCCCTGTAGACATCAAACATATTTTTTACCCACAAACGTCACCAAGTCATTTGATTTTTCACCGCACCAAGTCACATAAATGGCATGCTTTTTCACATTGGGTTGACACTATAAAGTCACTACCTGAATGTGCTCTCGAAAAGAACATGTTCCCAAAAAATTTATTTTATGTTTTCATCCAGCTCTGAAGATTCGCAGTTTGTTCCCTGCGATGAAACACGTGTTGGCTTTGGAAATGGAACAATAAACAGAAGTGACTACACCAAGAACAGACTGTATCTCTACCTATGTATCTCCATGCACATATACTCATTCTCGGAGATTCACTAAATGTTTAGATTTGTCCTAATGCCTTATTTATTTTCCTAAAAAACTTATACTATTACTATTTACTCACTAAATGTTTATAGTGCAGGGGCATAGTTGTTTTTTCACCGCTGTCGTGTGTTGTAACCGCTCAAACTGGACTGGCAGCACATAACATTAAAGGGATTACTCTACATCGTTTACTGATGCTGCCAGTTGAGCATGATAATAAATTGCATTACAACAAGTTATCTGGAGATGTGTGTTCTCAGGTTTCCAGAGTCCTGAAGAAAATGAAACTTCTTATCATTGATGAAGTAAGCATGGTCTCAAATCTAATGCTTGCTTTTGTGCATTTGAGAATGCAAGAAATTCTAAGAACAGAGTATGATGTGTTATTTGGAGGAAAACGCAATATTGTTTTTGGAGATCTACTGCAGTTGACTCCAGTAAAAGGACAACCAGTGTTTAACATGCTTACACATGAAGATACCAGGAAGTCCCTTGGAAGCATTGGAAATGTTAATATATGGTTAAATTTCAAATATGCAGAACTGTTTCAAAATATGCGACAGGCAAAGGATGAAGATTATAAAAAGATTCTACAAGATATAAGAATCAGAAACGTAAGCAAGCATGGGAAAGAAGCTTTACATGCACGATTAATTTCAAATTTGTATCCAAATGAGAACATTCTTCCAGAGAATATTTTTAAAAAAATTACTGAGAAGAAATCTGGGATATGTTTGTTGCCAACTCTGCAAGAATGTTCCATCTTCAACAACAAAATGTAAAAGTTAGAAAATGAAGAGATTGTGAAACTGGAAGCAATAGATAAAATTGAGCATATGGGAGCAACAATTATTTTGTCAGAAAATTTGAAATCAAAATTGGATTCATTAGAGAAGAGTATATCTAAAACAGCTGGACTCTGAATGTGTGTTTTAATTGTCGCATTATTTTGAGAAGGAATTTAAATGTTGAAAGAGGTCTGGTAAATGGAGCAATGGGTCATGTTGTTGATTTTGTGAATTATAGAAATAGAGATGGATTTGAATTTTTAAAAATTCAATTTGATGGCATTGAGCAAGTACAACAAATCAGTTGTTGTTCTGCTAGATTTTTGCTTGTAAAAGACTTACATGTTTGCCGAAAAATGTTCCCTGTTTGTTTGGCATATGCGGTGACTATTCATAAATCTCAAGGTTTAAGTGTAGATAGTGCTTTGGTGAATATTGGAAGTTCTGTGTTTAAAGAGGGTATGGCATATGTGGCATTATCACGAGTCATAACTTTATCAGGATTGTACTTGATTAAGTGTGATGAGACAAAGATTTGTGCAGATCTAGATTGTGTTAAAGAATACAATAGGTTAAGAAGAGAGTATGCTCCACATTTGCCTCAATATCCTCTGTTTGAAAAACGTGTGGTAGGCCGAAAAAGAAGAAATGAGAATAATTGCAGTGAGGTAGTAGCAAAAAGACAAAAAGTAGATGAAAATGTAATTGAAAACAGAAAGAAAAAGTATTCTGATGAAAATGTTGTTGGATTTCAGTTTGAAAACAGTTCTGGTGTCAACTACTATGCTAATGTAGTGGTTAATGTTTTTTTTCTTCAAACCTAACAAGAACAGATTGTTGAAAATCGGGATCAAAGATTGTGCGGTTTATTGAATTCTGTGTTTGAGAAATGTAGCAGTGATAGAGCAAAAATAGAAAGTGTACCAGAAATTCAAAATATTTTAGACATATGTTCTGGTCAAGAAAAATTTTCACAGAACATTCAGCAGGATTGTCAGGAATTTTTAATGTATATGTTTGGTGTTTTGGAAGATGAAGGTGTAGATGTAGAAAATCTTTTTAGCCTTTCCTATCAATGGCAGCATGACTGCGACAATTGTAGTTTATCAAGTACTACTAGAATAGACACTGAAAGATTTATATATTTGACTTTACCAGACTGCAAATCAGTGTCATTTAATAATCTAGTTAAAGCAGCTGATCATAATATGGTGTGTACCCAATGTAAGTGTCCAATGCTGTCCACATTATTTATACAAACTTGTGGTCAGTATGTCATTTTAGTGTTCCAACGATGTAGACCTGATGGAACTAAATTGACAACTTGTATCAAAAATTTTGTGGCTTCTCAGTTATCAATTTCAGAAAGAACCTTTGTAACTGTAGCTATTATTTATCATGACGGTCCTTCGACAACATCAGGGCATTATACAGCTTATTTAAAATGCCAAAAAGGTTGGACTTACTGCAATGATTCTCATTTGAATGATAAACAACGTTTGCCTTTTGACTTAAAAAATTCTTACCTAGTGTTTTTAGAAACAAAGTTTAAGTAAAGGTAATTGGCCCATGAAGACGGGAGCAGTTAATAAAAGTTAGTCTACTGTTTAAAATTATATTGTGTGTAAAAGTGATCAACATAATGTAAAAAATCCAATTCTCATATAGGTATTGTAAGTGGATCTCATAGTAAGTGATATCAGTATTATAGGAAATGTTGAACATGAGTGATCCAAAAAAGGAATATGAATATTTAAACATTGTGAAAATGTCATATGAGCTTTTCTTTCAAAACATCGGGTAAACGATCATTTCAGAGTTTTATTTGAGAAATTTAAAAACATACTGATATATCTGACACTATTTGGCCGTAAGGAAACTTGAAGGTATGAGCAAAGAGTCATAACTTAACACAAGGAGGAAAATGAAAAAGTTGAGAATTATTTCAGATGTTCTTAGTTTTTTTTTATAGAAAGTCGATGAAATGGAAATTTAAAAGAACAGCAGAGTATTTTCCAACAAAAAGGACCTTCACGATCTACTATTTGGCCTCAAGGAAAAGTAAGTGAATGAAAGATTAGTGTACATATATGATTTGTATGGGTTTTTTAAAACACAATCTTTGAGATTGTGTTTTTTTTCCCGCTGTCATATGATGAATAGTTTGAACTCACTGTTTTTAGCGAAATTCAATATATTCTGAGAACAGCAAAAATAAACTATCTAACATGTTGTACAAGGTATTCTATAGTTTGTATTGTGTAATTCATATTGTATTCCCGTTGTCTCACACTCACTTTCCTTTTTCCACCCTTTTTCAGCTCTCTTTACTCACTCACACTGCCTTTCTCTCACTTTGTTTCATCGCTGTTCCTTTACTCCACTTCTTTCACAACCCCTCAATCCCATTTCAACTGTCTGCATCCCCTCTCTCCCTTGCACCACTTTTCAGCTTTCTCACATTCTCTCAGTACCACTGCTTTAGTCCTCTTCCCCTCTCTTTCCTTCATTTGCTCCTTTACTCTTTTTCCTTTCTTCACTCATTCTACTGCACTTCACTCAGTCCTTCTCCCTAGTCCTTCTGTGTACGTACTTCCTCACTCCTTTTCCCTCAATCCTTCTATATTATCCTCACTCCCTTCATCCCTTCACTCTGTGACTCCCCTTTACTCACTCTCAGTCATCTTCCATTACTCTTTCTTGTAAATGGATCCTCAATCAAACTCCTTTCCCTCTCACTCATTCCCTTTTTACTTACTCCTCTTTCCTGATTTAGTTTTGGTAACTCACATTCTTTTAGTATCTTACTTACCTTCAGTTCATTTCTCTTTTCTTCTCTTCCTCTCTGTGACTGAATTTATCTGCCTTACTCTTAGTAATTTGCTCTCCTTCTATTTCTTTTTCCCTCTTTTTGTCCTTCTACATTACTTTATTTCCCTTTCTGTATCCTTCACTCTTGCTTTATTTCTTAGTACACTTTTATGATTTTTTACCTCTTGACCTGTCTCTTCTATTTTAAAATATATATTTTACTAATTATAACTTATTTTTTCTTATCTCTTTCACAGATACAAAGTGTGGTAAAAACATGTAATTAAGTTTACATTAATGATATGGTAAGTGTGACTAAAAAAATGTAGTTTGTCATCACCCTTTGCTTTAACCTCACTATTTTTCTCTCGCCCTACCTCACCCCTGTTTCCTTACTCTGCTTCCCTCACTTATTCTTATCCTCCATGTTTACTTCTCTTTTCCTTACTTTCCTACCACATTCAACTTCTTTCAGTCTACCTGCTCACCTACACTCCCTCACTTACCTTTTTTTTTTGGATCACTCAGTCCCTTTCTGTCACTCCTTCCTTTACTCTCTCTGTCCTTTCTCTCTGTTACTTCCCATGTCTTTCCTTTTCTCAGTTACTTCCTCTAACACCTTTTCTCTGTCTTACTATCTATTTTACAGTCCCTCTGTGTTCCTCCCTCAAGCTCTCTTTCTCTTAACACCTCTCTCTCTGTCCTTTTTCTTCATGTTCACTCCTTCAATATTTTTTTTTCTTTTTTTTGGGGTGCGCTACCGGGACGCGACCCGGTACGCTCACCGGGGTGCGCCGGAATACTGCGCTTACCGGTGAGCACACCGGTATGCGCACCGGGAGCGCTCCAAGGCAAAAAAATAAAAATAAACAAAAAATATGAATATACATAAAAAAATAGTATTCCATAAATATACAATATAGGATTCATTATTTTAAAAAATATTACATTTCATAGCTATAGAAATTTGCTATTAAAAAACCTTTGAAATTCACTGAAAAAACCATAGGTTTCACACCAGTTATAGTTAGGAATTAGCATTTTAAAAACCTATGAAATTCACTGAAAAAACCATAGGTTTCACACCAGTTATAGTTAGGAATTAGCATTTGAAAAACCTATTTTTGAATATGTGTTACATTACACTGAAAGGAGGTCTGTCACTCTGTCACAAGGATGGTGTCATCAGTGATGTCATGAGTGATGTCACTGACCATGTCATGAGTGATGTAATATGTGACGTCATCAACAGTGCATTGCAGGCGCGCAAGTTATAGTGAGTCCAACTAACTATAACGTGGGAATTTCTATGGTTTTATGTCAGTAAAATTTCCAGCTAACTATAACTGGTGTGAAACCTATGTTTTTTTCAGTGAATATATATATGCTATCCTAGTGGTGGTTTTGACGGAATCCCAAATGATGAAGGGCGGTTCTGTGTGGTGACTGATGGGCATCCCTCTTTGACCATCTTGGGGAAGACCCTGGTTAGATATACATAGTTTGAGGTTGTCTTAGGGTACCCCTTTAGGACACAACTGAGCGTAGTTTTGTGATAGACCCTCCGGTATACAGGTTGTTATATATAATAATAAGACACCAGGTCAAATGTATCATAATCAGAAAAATAAGCAAACTTCCGCACAAATATTTTTTTACTACTCTTTGGTGGTGCAGGGCCATGTTCCCATTGTGTGTAATTGTGTGTAATTGAAAACAGCATGTGGAGTACATGCATTATGCAGATAATGATTACCGTAATGTTTAAAACAAAAAATGTCCTCGTAATTAGATGTACCTCAATACAGTGTTTTGGAATGGATAAATACGATGTCAATGAATATCATGATGTGTGCAGGCCCAACAACGGCAAGACCAATAAATGCAATGCAACCATACGCAACCATACGCCATAACCTGTGCCCATATGATAATGTCAGTGCTCAAAAATACAATGTCAGTGTATATCATATTCTATGCCTTTTAAGAATGCAGAAATCGTTTTATGGCACTTCACAAGATGTATAAAACCAGCCAAAACTTTGTGCATCAAGAGACTTTCCTCAGACGCATTCTGTCAAGACTCTCCCAGGCGCTGCATTTAATTAAACCAACTCATTCCTGTTTAGCCAAGCGCCTTGTCTTTTCATTTCTTTAAGGTAAATTCAGATCCTAGCAACATTAAATTAAGGCTAGCCAGCCCCGAGAGATTGGTTTATTAAGCCTGACTGCTGCCAAAGGACTAGGCCCACGGCCCAAACTGATTCATCAGTGCAAACAAAGACCAGTGAGCAGGCGCCATATTTAATTAGAAGTTGTGCTGAATCAGCAGGGTGGAGGTCCATCTGGATGCAGTCGTCACAGAGTAAGAGAGTACATCTGATCCTTAGTCCCAGCAAGTGGAGTATGGCAAACTAGGACAAGCATAGAATATTTTTTGCTTTTTCCCTAGTCAGCACGCTAGATAGGTTGAAGGTGACTACTACTGTTTTGGTATCCCTGTAGGGGACATAGGGTATGCCTCATCCCTGGGTGGCAGTATGGTGTTGCTTGGACCTTTGGACGTGGATCAGAGATATGCTTCTTCCCTGAGTGTTAGTAGGGAATCACTTGGACATTTAGGCATGGATCAGAGGTACGGATCTTTCCTGGGTGTTAGGAGAGGATCGCTTGAACCTTTGGGCACAGAACAAAGGCACGCATGGGCCCTGAGTGTTATATAGGGCTACCACCTGGATCTTATTTTAGCTAAATTTGTTTTTCTTAGGGACTGCTGGTTTCACAACTGCCAGTTTAAAAAAGCAATGAAAGGTGTTTTTGTCTTTGCGTTTGGTCTACTGATTGTTAGGCAGTCGGTATGCATTACCTATGGGGGTGATATAGGGTGTAATTTGGATGTTAGGGAACACATTTGGACCGTTGTGAGTAAGGTACCACTTGCATCTGGCCACAGAGGGCCAATAATCATCAGGAAACTCCTTCTCTGCACAAATTGATGCTCGTTTTTGTCCTTCGAGCAGACTAACTCTGCATGCAAAGTGGAGCATCCTCTCTCCTTAGGGTGTAGGAGGGGTTTTGGATAAAAATAATATTTTTTTCTGCTAACCTTTCTCTATGAGATGGGACATCTTAAGAATTTTGGGGGCCCTGGGCCAAACAAATTTTTGGGGCCCACGTTCGGAACAGCTTTGAATTTATGATCCATTTTCAGCTCTTTCATGACCTCTTTGGTGGGTCACTGCCAGTGGAGAGGCACACTGGTCCACATTCTAAATGTGTTTAATCTAATATTTAGGGGTAGTGGGGTGGGTTTTCAATATTGTAACAGCAGGAGTTCACTAATATAATTGCAAATATTCTCAGTAACATGTGAATATGTGAGGTCCTGATCGGATCTGAAAGAATGAAACATAAACGCAGCAGTTCTTTGCAAAATGTCTGTATCAAATACCGTTTTCCTTTCATTTCTTTTGAATATGGGTGATGTGTGAGAGTATGTTACAATCTGTGCAAATATTATTCATTGTCATCCGGGCAAGACTCTCTGCAGAACCGAGCTGGCTCTGTCAGGGGCCCCCCTGAAAAGCTGGGGCCCTGGGCCAGAGCCCACTTTGCCCATGCCTTAAAATGTCTCTGCTCTTAGTCTCTTTTAGCTTTTTCCTTTTCCTGCATTTATTGATATCTTTGTGCTGGTATATTTTGTTATACGATACATGTCTAAATGTTATGTTATGTTATGTTGTGTTGAGTAAGTTGCTGCTTTCATGAAATAATGACCAATTTTCCTAGATCAGAATTTAACGTTTGATAGTTTACTGCAATAAATCAACTCGAACTTCTCTGAACTAACCATTGCATTCTGTTACAGGGTGTTACTATTTCATTTGCACTTGTCTATCGTTTAATTTAAAATGACCTTTTCAATGCATTGAGCTCGAGACCAGTGGATTATTTTCGGTATCACCCTGTGTACACAGTTCCCTAACATTAGAGTAGGGTTTGTTATTATTTAGAGAATCTCAAGACAATCCAAATGTTCAAAACCCTTAAACAAGTTCCCCAATCCATCATCGAGACTCCATTAAGCCACATGCAAGGGAGGTTCCCCACCCAGGCTGAGAAAACTAGAGAAAAAGTGCCACGAGTGGCATGTTCACACCAAGGCCCGTGCATTTCCCCGGCATGAGGGGGGAATGTTCGACACCAACACCAAAGAACATACAAAGAATTACATTCAGATCAGGTATACAGGACATAAAAAAGGTTAAGAGGAAGGCCCTGCTACAGCTGTGGTCCATCTTTGAGGTGGCCCTTGCCTACAGGAGTATCCCTGAGTCTGTCGTCAAGGCATCTGCCCCTCTCTCAGCAGACACCAGCAGGGATAAACTCTTGGTGTGCGGCCCTACTCTTTTGTGATTCAGCCAGTGGTGGGGAAGAAAGGAGGCCCAGTCCTGCAAAGTCTGATTCCAAAGTGGAAGCCACAGGTTAAACTCCAGCCTGGCAGATCTATGGCATGGAGAAAGCTTCAGGAAGTGAGGTCAAGGTCAATACATTCCCTAGAACAACAACATGTAGCACTGAGAGAAGGAAGCAACCCAGGTGGGAGTTAGAGGAAAGACAATAGTTAAGGATGGAAAGAGAGAGACCTCTCATCTGGGAACCCCAGCAGAGAGGAGACAGCTCCCCTTACCCCGGAGGCAGGAGGAGCTAGACCTTGAGCCGCACATGGGGATGAGCCAGGTGGTAGACCCCTCATTGAGTTGTGCACATCACCTAGCAGTTGGCATAGGAGAGGGGCTTATAAAGAAATAAGCAGTCAGGAAAGCCTTATAGGAACGCAATTGAGACATAGAAGAGGCAGTATGGCACCCTTATGTGTGCATGAGAAGAGCAACAACATCCCTAGCGAAATAGCTTCCAGAGAAGAAGGTGAGGCCTTTGCGTGACCTTTCTGTCATCTACCAGCTGCCTAAGGAGGGACCCTTCGAACCTAAAGACATGGCCATTGCCAAGGACTGCATTCAACATGGAGGGGGAGATACAAAATGGAATTACCCAAAAATGCACGAGTGCTTGGGATGATGGGAGTGCTACCTCGGGTAGAAACTGACTGAGCTGCCCAGAGACAGAATTGTCCGCTATTGCAGAACGATGGAACCATCTGCCTTGGGCACAGATGGACAAGGAAGGTCTCAGGAATAGTCTGCCCCTATTGACGGACGGAGCAGGGAAATTGATCTCATACTTGAAAACAAACACTGCAGGTATGAACCTAACTTTAGGGTACATCAAAAGCCTGCTCAGCAGCCTCATTGGGGAGCATACCAACACTGTGTTTTCCCTTGCCCACGTCCCCAAAGTCACACTTATCAACACTAAGCATGACAGGGCTGCATTTAACTCAGTCAGACACCAGGTCTGGATGGCCCTAAGGGAGATATTCCTTAACTGCCCACACATGCGAGGACTAATGGCAGAGACAATGAAGCATGGGGAGACCAGACTGAGATTTTTAGACAGAATGAGACAATGAAGGTAGCAGGAGACAGGTCAGCCCTGGACTGATACAGGTCCCTAGATCGCATTCTTCTATATCTCCTAAAGAGAAAGATACCCTCTGACATCCAGACCAGATTAGATAGTGTAGTAGGGCTAGACACCAATCTTTGGCAGGCAATTTAGACCCACATACTACAAATTACCGAAGAGACAGGAACAGGACAGGGAAAAGAAAGAGTAGGCCCAGAGAGACACTGCCAATCTGGTCCAACATAAGCTGAGGAAGACCGCCCTCGAGGGAGCCATGCTAGCCCTGAACATTCAGATGGCACCCATCTCAATGGGAGCCCTGCTTATGTACCCTTGGCAGTATTCGCCCAGTCCTGGTGGCTGAGGTCAGGGAGTCTGGGTCCTAACTGGCCCCATAGAGTGTCACTATTGTCACAGAATGGGCCTCATGTCTAACCAGTGCAGCCTAAAAATGTACCACCATCAGAATGGTATAGTACCTGCACAGCCTCCTCAGAACATCCACATCCAAAGCCAAGTTCAGAACAATGCACATGCTTCTCACAATCAGATTCAAGGAAATCAGGCAGCAGTTGCCTCACCAGGTGGTTGGCCTGGCACAAGGCAGTTGCTACAACAGACAGTGAGCTCAGTCCCGCAGGGACCAAACCCACAACCATGGCAGGGTGGGTTGACTGTCTGGGGTGGCAGTGTCCTAGCACAACCTCCAAGTACAAACCCACCCAAAAATCCAAGACCATCTCCTGAAATTACCTATCCCCTTCATACCACTCTCAGTCACATTTCCTTAACTGCCACCACCGTCAGCCTTAAGGACATGATATGTGGACCGGGAGTTCATATTAGAATTCACCATTCGGGAATCCACAGGGGGCCCAGGGCCCCCACTGCTGCTGGTCCCCCAAGGTGAGGCTGGCTGACCTCACCCCAGAGGTAAGGACATTATGACGTGTGAGCAGGGCAGGCCCCCAAGCGGGCACCCAGGACTGCTCCATTAAGCTCAAATCTAAACACCCACTTCGCATCATAGTTGCATGCAGCACAAGCAGGTCAAAAGGGCTTCCCTGCCCCGATCAAAGCATCACACCTTTAAATGGAACAGCCTACAAGAAAAGAGTACAGCTCCCACCATAGCTAGGAGAGGAGGACAACAAAATACAAGAACAATAAAACAGTTTAACACTCACTACTCCCTTAAAATTCTTGCCCCTCTCCAAACAGGTTAAAACTCATCATCCCCCTAAAAACCTTAGCACTTCCTCTTAAATACCTGCTGGGGACATATTTTGCGCATGGTCAAACCATCAAGTACATCGTTAAAATGTAAACACAGGTATTTTCCTCACAACTGCCTATCAATGCGTTTTTTCCAAATTAACCCACAAACCACAGCTCTTATTCCGTGATCAACCTGAGAGTGCACCAACACTGCCGCAGCCTGCCATTACTTCAACCAAAGCTTTTAAAGACTTTCTTTCGCAAGGACAATCACTCAAGCAATACAGGATACAATGACTTTTTGCAACAATCCCTTGAAAGACATTGTTTACACCGCATCAAGAAAAGATACCTCTGGGCGCCCAGATGAGAGACACCTCAACCGGAGACGATTCTACAGCTGAAAAAATGCTTTCTAATTCTTGCATTTTTGTATTTTTAAACATGGCTTATTTTTCAGGGAGTTGTCAAGAGCCTCAGGAACTAGACGTATGCCTAGTCTGATAAATTCTGCTTCTAAATTCTTGCAATGCATGAGCAGAGAACTTTCTCATCTCACATAAACCAAGCGAATACATGTCCAAGTACATAAAGAATATTGCAGAAAGAATTTCACCTTTACAAGATTTGCTAAATAAGGGAGTACAGTTTGAATGGAATTGTTAGAACTGGGGGTAAAAACATCCCCACAGATGACACCGGCAACTATCGCTAATGAGATGAAGAGTAGGCGTTTCCTTGCAAAAAGCTGC
>NW_028252090.1:0-56234 GCF_964263255.1 Lissotriton vulgaris
ATTAGATTGGTTTTTGCACCTACCATAATTCTTTGTTCCCATATGGTGCACGACTTCCTGGTTCAGGTGGAGATAAAAATATATAGAACAACTTGACAATCTTCATTTATAAGGAATTGATTGTTCATTAAAAGCGGAACCTGCCACGCAACTTTGTACAAACAGAATAGTCTATACTTTTACTGCTGTGGTTAGTCTTTGTTCCACAACATAGGTTCCAAAAGTTCCACAAATTGTTGTTCAGAATTGCTCAAGGATACTTTTAACAGAAAAGAAGAAGTGAAATTCTCGCTCTTACCCGATGTCTGTCGAGCGTTCTTGTTTTCTTTTACCTCTGCCCAAGAATGCTTCAGTTATTCCATCTCTTTCCGATCACTGCTCCAGACTTCCCTTCTGTGATCGTGATCGCGGAAGTTAGATAACTGCCGAACTTCAGCCGCACTCAGGTCTGAGGTGAAGAGAGGATAACGAGTGGGTATTCTGGGGTGTGGCTCCTTTTTATAGATGAGCCACACCAAAGATGGTTGCCACACTTTCTGGAGTTCCTGATACTGTCAATTACGGGAAAGAACAGAGTAAAGCATGACGACGGGTAAAGAGGAACGAACAAACCTGCTGACATGACAAACAGGGAAACATGCTTCTCACCCGCATTGGCACTGCATTCAAACAAAGTGGCATACATTGTTGAAAGTGACACAGATTGTTGTTTTTTTCCAAAACACGGAGACACTATTAAAATGAAGGTATAATAAAGTGACAAGGCAACAAAGGGTGCATAGATCAGTGACGGCAATGCCACCAGTAGCGCACAGTAAAGGTGGGCCAATGTAGTTTGCCACAGATCGGATAATACTTAGCACATCTGTACAAGCAAGCACAAGGCTCAAGCACAGTAGTGCAGCCACCATTAGCGTTAGCAAAAGCAGAACCACTGCTGCCAGTGGTGCCCCTAGAGCGGCAGCCTGTGACCATGATAGTATTCCCCCCTCCCAAGAAGACTCGAGGGGCAGGTTTTAGAGGGAAAGAGTCATGGAATCATCGCACCAGTCTGGGTGCGTGAACGTTGGCAGCAGGCTCCCAAGAATAATTTTTCGGCCCATATCCTTTCCAAGATACCAAATACCATAAACGTGAACCCTGCCTGCGGGAATCCAAAATGTGTCGAACTTCAAATTCTCTGTGTCCATCAATGAGCAAGGGTGCCGGTTGAAAAGTACCGAACTGGGTAACTGGTTTCCGCAGAGAGGTGTGAATAGCCAGATGTATGTTCATATGTGGAGGTAGTCGGAATTTGTAGGTGACTGGATTTATTTGTTCTTTCACCACATATGGTCAATAAACCTAGGATGAAAGGCCTTCTTGTGTGTAAAGGGGAAGTGCTTTGTATAAAGCCAAACCTTGTCCCCGACCTTGTACTGTGGTCCAGGACTGCGATGTTTGTTGGCTGCTTGTTTACATTTTGTGTTTGCCAACTCAAGTCGCTGGATGATTTGAGAACAAACTTTCCGGATTAGTTTACCACCTGTGGCAATGGATGGGACCAGAATCTGACTTACAGGTAAATCAATTGGTAGGTAATTAGGATGAAATCCTTAAGTGGAGTAAAATGGGGACATTTGTAATGATGCATGATGTGCTGCGTTGTAGGCTATTTCAGCAAGCCAAAGTAAGTGCACCCATGAATTGTTTATAGAAGAAACATAGCAACGGAGATATTGTTTCAAGGATTGGTTCCACCGCTCCGTTTGACCATCTGCTTGTGGATGATGACTTGTGGATTATGCTGGTGAAATTTGGAGAGCTCAACACCATTGTGACCAAAAGGTTGCTGTAAATTGAGTACCACGATCAGAAATGATTTTCTTCGGAATTCCATGCAGGCGTACTACATGACAAAGGCTAATTCTCCAGAGGTAGGCATTTTTTTACAGGCCTCAAAATGTCCTAAATTAGAAAAACTGTCCCCAATGACTAGAATACAGGTGTAACCTTGATCTTCTGGGAAATCCGTTATAAAATCTATGGAACAATGTTCCCATGGTCTTTGTGGAGTTTGTAGAGGAAGTATTAATCTTTTGGGTTTTCCATGATCACTTTGTTACACGCACAAATTTCACATTCCGTAACCCATTTTTTAATATCGGGCGTTAAAGCAGGCCACCAAAAGTTCAATCGAATTGCAGTCATGGTTTTTGCACTTCCAGAATGGCCAGCAACTGGATAACTGTGATGCCATTCAAACACTGTTTTGTGTAATTGTTATGTTGGTAAAAACAAGGTTGTCTCGTGAAAAGTTAAATTTTGAATAGTTTGTCAGTTTGCATCTTGGGTTAACCATGTTTTCCAGCCTTGACTAGGAAAATTATCTCAAACTGAATCCAAAAACTCGTCTGCAGACACAATATTTATAACCTTTTCAGGGTCAATTATAGCATGAGGTTCTTCTGCAGGAGGCAGCAAAGTGGCATCTTGTCGTGTTAATACATCTGCTTTCCTATTTTCGGTGCATGGATGAAATGTGACTACAAAATCGTATTCTGAGAAGAAGAGCATCCATCTCAATTGTCGTGGGGTTAATACCCGAGCACTTTTCATAAACTGTAAATTGCGATGGTCTGTAAAGACTGTGATAGTATGTCTTGCTCCAAGTAGATAATGTCTCCATTCTTTAAATGAGTCTCCAATGGCCAATAGTTCTTTTTCGGCTATAGTACAATTTTTTTTTGCTGAGCGAGTTTTTTAGACATGAAGGCTATTGGATGTAATTGCCCTGTGGTTACATGTCTATGAGACAGGATAGCTCCTATGGCAACTTCGGAGGCATCTGCTTCTGTGATATACCGTTGGTCTGGAATTGGGTGTGCTAGAATAGGAGCAGATGTGAATGCCTTTTTTAGTTGGTCAAATGCTTTCTGAGCCTCAGGATCCCATTGGAATGGAATTGTTTTTGTAGGTTATGAGTGATGGGTGCAATCATTTGAGAGAAGTCACTGATAAATCGCCTGTACAAATTGGCAAAACCAAGGAAGCGCTGAACGTCCCTTACTGATGTTGATATAGGCCAATTTAAAACAGCTTGAATCTTTTGTTTTGCCATCTGCATTCCTCCAGGGGTCAATATTACACTGATAAATTCTACTTGTGCTACATGAAAGTCCCATTTACTTAATTACAATAAAGACAATGAGTTTGTAGGGTTTCCAAAATGGTGTGACATGTTGTTCATGAAGACTGTGGGAGTTTAAGTGGATGAGCATGTTATATATATATATATATATATATATATATATATATATATATATATATATATATATATATATATATATATATATATATATATATATATATATATATATATATTCATTCACTGAAAAAACCATAGGTTTCACATCAGTTATAGTTAGGAATTAGCATTTAAAAAACCTATTAAATTCACTGAAAAAGCCATAGGTTTGACACCAGTTACTTTTTCACTAAGATACACTTAATAAGCCAGTTAACCAATCAATTAAAAAAAAACCATCCATTTAGACACTTATTTAAACATTTATTCTTCCATCAACCTTTACGTATACATATCAGCCATACCCTTCTACTGGACAGGCTGGCTGGGGTTGGGATTCAGGGCTCAGCTCTTCAGTGGCTGGAATCATTCTTATCTGGGAGAACCCAGAGAATCCAGATGGGAGATAGCATATCAGGAGTGGGAGGTCTGACCTGTGGTGTCCCCCAGGGCTCAGCGTTATCCCCACTCCTGTTTAACTTATATCTGCAGCCTCTGATTAACACACTAGCGGAGATGGGCTTCGGGGTGTTCAACTATGCCGACGACACACAGCTGCTGTTGGGCATAGATGACACCGTACAAGCCCAGTCACACGCCCAGGACATACTTAGATACACAGTTCACTGGATGGCTACTAACCAGCTAAAAATTAACCCGGAAAAAACAGAGGTGCTGATAGTACCATCCAAGTGTTCTTCTTGGAGTGACATGTTCTGGCCCCAGGAGCTGGGCCCAACTCCACAGCCAGTTACCACAGTCAAAAGTCTTGGCATTAAGTTAGACAGTGCTCTTTCAATGACCAACCAGGTTTCCACTGTGGTTGGTACCTGCACTGGTCTTTTAAGACAGCTGCACAAACTAGTCCCTCTCCTCTCCGAGTCGATGCTTCGCACAGTGGTTTCTGCCACCATAGTGTCAAGACTCGACTATGGAAATGCGCTCTACTTAGGCCTGCCAAAGACGCTAATTAACAGACTTCAAGTAGTCCTAAATGATGCCGCCAGGCTCATTTTTAATCTCCCGAGGAGAGCACATGCCTCCCCATTACTAAAGAGTCTACACTGGCTGCCAATCGGGCAGAGGTCCATCTTTAAAAGCCTCTGTATAGCCCATAAAGCCATCTATGGGCAGGCCCCGGCCTACATTAAGGAACGGATTGAGATATATAGACCGGAAAGAAACCTCAGGTCTTCAGACGCCCAACTCCTTGTTTGCCCACGTTTCAAACTGGCTACAATGGGAGGGAGATCTTTCTCGGTCGTACTACCGAACCTATGGAACGCCCTGCCCGAGGCACTCCGTAAGGAGGGTAATCTGCTCTGTTTCAGGAAAGCCCTGAAAACTAACCTTTTCAGAACAGCATACAACTCAGTGTAATTCCTGTCTTTTCCTCTACCCTTCTCAGTCCCTTGGTTGTCATGACATGTGGTATAAGCGCCCTGAGACCTGCAGGTGACTTGGCGCTATATAAACCTGCAATAACAAATAACAAATAACATATATAAAACATAGTTATTTTTCAGAAAGACACACATTCACTGGACGGTGTCATCAGTGATGTCATGAGTGATGTCACTGACCATGTCATGAGTGATGTAATATGTGACGTCATCAGCAGTGCATTGCAGGCGCGCAAGTTATAGTGAGTCCAACTAACTATAACATGGGAATTTCAATGGTTTTATGTTAGTAACATTTCCAGCTAACTATAACTGGTGTCAAACCTATGTTTTTTTCAGTGAATGTAATAGGTTTTTTAAATGCTAATTCCTAACTATAACTGGTGTGAAACCTATGGTTTTTTCAGTGAATTTTATAGGTTTTTTAAATGCTAATTCCTAACTATATATATAGGGCCTCAAATCTATGTTTTTTTCAGTGAATTTCAAAGGTTTTTTAATAGCAAATTTCTATTTCTATCAAATATAATATTTTTTTAATGAATCCTATATTGTATATTTATGTAATACTATTTTTTCTATGTATATTTAAAAAAAAATTGCCCTGGAGCGCTCCCGGTATGCGCACCGGAAAGTGCAGTCTAGCGGCGCGCCCCGGTGCGCGTACCGGTGAGCGTCCCGTTTGCGCTATTGCCGCGAATGAAAACATCATCGTGGCGTATCGCGTAGCTGCGTCCGCGTGATACGCACGGCGTAAGCGCACCCGGAAGCACCCTAGCGCTTACAATCGCGCTACGTATGCGCCCCGGGGCGCGTAGCGTAAGCGCGTCTGGTCATGTGACCTGAAAATAACACTTTTCATTGGTTCAGGACAGTTTTGTTTTCCAAATGATGAAAGCCCGGGTCATGTGACCTGACAATAACACTTTTCATTGGTTCAGGACAGTTTTGTTTTCCAAATGATGAAAGCCCCCACCTTTTTTCCTCATTCTCACTTTGTAATTTGACTGAGGAAGACCTGTTTGCAGACCTATTTGTACCTATTTGTACTGAGAAATGGCTACAGTAGCAGCAGCAGCAGGAGCATCTCAACCACCACCACCACCACCACAAGGACCACCACAACACCAAAGTGGTGTAGGACCACCACAACACCACAGTGGTGTAGAAGAAGAAGAAGAGGAGGAGGAGGAGGAGGAGAGGCGGTTCCTGCCTGAAAATACTACCCCCTATAAGCCAAAGGAGCACATTGTCTGTGAGTTTTTTAAAATCCCAAGGGGCCTAAAGAAAGTTAATGCGCCAAAGGTTACTTGTCTGATCTGTGGCACTGTACTTGCCAGGGGGAACCCTGCCTAAAAGTACTCTTTTGGCATCAACACTATGATTCGCCACATGCAACGCCGGCACCCAAACAACTATGCTGTGGCAGAGGTCAGAGAACTGACCAGAAACCCTCCCCAATCTTCTCCCAGCACCTCCCAAAGTAAACAACCCACTCCATCGGGTCCAGAGACAAGGGAGATGGTCCCAAACATCCAACCCCAGTTTTGAGATTTTAAAATAGTTTGTAAATTTTGCGGGACTACAATTTGCTATGGAGAGCAAAGTATTAAACTCATCAACCGTGCTGGAGACAACCACAACTGTAAAAAGAAAACTTTATTTTTTCCTGTTCTTTTTTGCTCCAGTTGAGCCGTTTACAATTCCCTGTTTTTTGTTTGTCCCCATAAAAATTACAAAAAAAAATATAAAATTGTTCATAAAAGTCAAAAAAAGTAAAAAAAGTTCCAAAAAACAATAAAAAAATAAAACAACAGAAAGAATAAAAAAAACTGTTCTTTTTAGAACTACCTCCAATTTATAAAAAAATGCTACATTTTTTTAAAACTCTGTCAATCTTTTTTCCCCATGGTACGCTCCCCGGTACACTCCACGGTGCGCGTACCGGGCGCTCCCCCAGCGCAAATCGAAAAAAATATATATATATATTTTTGCCCCGCGGGGCCCTTTTATGGCCCCCACATCAAACCTAGGGGGTCAGGGGGGGTCTACCCTGCCCCCTTTTGGTCATTTCCCCCTTTGTTTTTGCCACCTCTTGTGTCTCGATCCTACCGAGACACAAGATGGCGGCCACTCCGGACTGTTTGGAATGTTAACAGACACCCGTGAGCCAATCAGCTTTTCGCTCGCGAACTCGCGTAGCGCGCTGAGGCGCGCCCCGGTGCGCATACCGGGGCGCGCTTATAGATATATATTTTTTGGAACCTAAATTACTCAAAATCCACTGGAGCACATATCTTTAGACATAGCAAAGGCACATCGGGCTACCAGTCCCTACAATTTTGCCAAGTTTGGTGCAAATCCATTCAGCCACTCGGGCTAAAAGTGAGTCCAACTGCCCTATGGAAATTAACAAGGGGAAAACACGTTTTGGGACCCCCCTTTTATCTCTGCCCCCGCTTGACGAATCCCCCCCAAACTTTCAGGGAAGGAGCGAGGCAAATTTAAGGAAAATTACAGGCAGATCCCTAAATCGACGCCAAAGTTATTCCCAATAGAATGTTGCGGATTCCCTATAGAAAACAATCCTAACTATAACTACCTACTGGCGACCGCCAGTAGGTAATATAATATATATATATATATTTTTTTTTTTTCTTTTGCCATGACCTCATTAACACCGACAAGTAATTTACAAACTCTTTTCCAACAACTAGAGAGAGTGCAAGAACGAGAAGTTTGCAAATGGTGGGAGGCAACATCGCTCCAACGCTATGTCGAATGTAATCGAGTCCCAAGGGGATTAAGGATTTTTACTATACCTTCCTATGAAAATCCGGACCCCCAATTACTAAAAGACTGGGCATTGCATACGGCCGACTCAAGCAAAGGTATGCTACTAATGTTAATATTATAATAATATGGGAATCCAACTGTACATAGGCAAATCAGAGTTTTTTTTGCTAGTACTAATGCAGTTATTTATTGAATTAATTTTTAAAGACATATTTATTTATTTAATTGTGGATTTTTAATTCAATATGCTGCTAAAAGGTCGATATTGTTAGTTATGTCAACCTGGTATCCCATTATTGTATTTTACAAGGATTCTATTCTGCTTCGCAAAGTATTGGACATTATGTGATTCGCAATACTAGAACACAATAGTATGTCTTCTATGTTAGTTAACCAATCAATGGTCTCAATGTTGACATGCACTTTTGCTTTAAATTTGCACACTTACTTCTCAGAAGTGTCATGTGATCAAGGCCCTTTTCAGGCTGAAACGCGTAGTGACGGTGTTGGTGTCGGGCATCAATAAATAACTTTGCACTGAAAACGGGTTTGAATCGTCTTGTTTCCAGGGACTAAGAAGTCATGCTTGGTATCGTTTAATACTTCAGGACTGCTTCCCCGAATTGGCAAACCCCTCCACGTTGATGGGCAGGCGGCAGGAAGCTTCGACTTCGTTTTACTGAGCCTAATCATTCTCCCAGCGAGGAGTAGCCGCGGCAGCTCCGCGAAGAGCGGAAGTACATCCTGTGATTGGGAGAGGTAACGGAGTAGTTCCAGGTCGGTAGTCGGGTGACGAAGACAGGGAACGTGTTCCAATACCACCCGCTGCTACAGGAGCCCCACTGAGCTTTCTGTGTGGAGTGTGCAAGATCCCAACAAAGATATTTTATCGCCGGAGGAGTCTAAATGTGAGTACGACCTAGCCCATTGTTTAACACCATGTCCGTAGACACGCTGAGAAGCCGAGAAGAAGCAGCCAGTGATATGTTTGCAGATTCCCCGGCCGGGGGAGCAGCAGCAGGTTCCAGCACACACACACAGCAAGATCCACAACCCAAGGTTAAAGAATTGTTTAAAACTCGAGAGAAGGCCAGTAAATCTGAACAGGCCAAATGGTGGGAGCATCGCTCCCTCTCACGTTATCTAGAAGTAAGAAGAATACCACGGGGGCTAAGGGTTATGCTAGCTCCATCGTATGAAAACCCAGATCCGTGTATGCTGGAAGAGGAGAGCAATTTGGAGTCCTCTCGGCGTTTAGTAGAGATTCTAGTGAAATACGCGAGAGTGATAGAATCAAATTGCAAAAAGAAATTGACGCCCTTAACATCGAAATCGACAAACTACCCAGTTCTCCAGCTATTACCAAATATCGGGATGATATGCTGGTACGTTTGAAACGTGAGGAAGAAACGATTAAGAAGCGTAAAACCTACAAGTTTCAGCGCGACCGCCTAGACTACGAGCATGGGCAGATTTTTTACTTTCGCCAGAAAGTACGACAGCATAAAAGCCAACAAAAAAGTTTCCACTGCACCGACAACCCAGGCTAACAAAGAAACGCCCGAAACATCCTCACTATCAGGTGCGAGCTCCAACATCGATAGTGAGTCTGATAATGAACAAATCAGGTCACAACGATCGGGGTTTCAGAAGTTTACCCAGCTCAAGAATTAGATGTGGTAAGCCAGGATCAAAAACAAAGCCTGCGATCCAGTGCAAAAAGGGCAAGCACAAGCAGAGTGCCACTAGGAAACGGAGGGAACGGAGGTGCTGCAATCGCAAACGCAAACAAAAAAACAAGCCTCCCAACAAGAAGAAGCAGCAGTGGAAACGAAATTAGGAGCGACACATAATGACGCAAAGACAGTGGTAAATCTAACGGATATGAAACTAAGTGAGAATGAAACCAAGATTTAATCATTGGGCTTATCGTACAGTGCGAGAAGTAACTTTGATTATGCCAACACTCGAATCGACTTCTACAAATATATAAGGAAGCTTGAATTACGCAAGTATTACGCTACACAAAAATCCACCACTGTGCCTGAGACTGACCTCTCTCTTCAAGTGCAATCATCGACAACAACGGGTAACTCAGAGTTATCGCAAGCGGTATTGCTAATGCAAAACAGCAGTGTACCAGCGATCAATCTAGACACAGGTCTCATAACTACCACAGCTTTGACAACATTTAAGCCAAAATCCACATTTAGACCACTCATGGTGAAAGACAATATTGACATTTTTCACGATGAAGTTTGCCTGGAACTAAAGTTAAAAAAGTACAAGGCAATACTAACATAATCGTCCGTCAATCTGACAAGGGTGGAAATGTGGTCCTTTGGTCGAAACACCTATACATGGAGGAAGCTCTAAGCCAACTAAATGACCGAGAGTGTTACAAGAGAGCAACTATGAATGACGTTAAACAATCATGGAGTCAAACTTATACCAAATTAATGGCTTGGAGAAGCGAGGGACTCAGTACTATGGATGAATTTAAATTCCTCAAGAACGAGAATCCTGTGATGCCTGTAGCATATTTTATCCCTAAAATCCACAAAAATGATTCCAAACCACCAGGCTGTCCAATTATCTCAGCACGGAACAGCATACTAGAAAATCTAAGTAAATATGTGGATTTCTTTCTCCAAGACTTTGTGAACATGTTGCCCTCGTTTTTCCTGGATACAGGAGACTTGTTGTCCAAACTGGCAGTCATAGAATGGCAACCTGGTTATTTGTTAATATCCTTGGATGTTTCGTCCCTGAATTCCTCCATTCATCACAAAGATGGTTTGAAGGCGGTAGAACATTATTTGAGTTCCAGGCCTACTTGTTTTGCTAATCATAATTTGATGCTGCTATCCATGATTGATCTTTGCTTGCCCAACAACTTTTTTCTATTTGCCAATCAGGTATTCCATCAGGTGCGAGGTGTGGCTATGGGGGCCTGTTTCTCTCCTAGTTTCGCATGTCTCCACATGGGTTATTGGGGGAACAGGTCCTCTTGCCTCTCCAAAGTTCAAAAGGGGGTTGGGAGAGCCGCGAACATGTCACTGCCGGATTACCCCATTGCCTCATGGTCATTGCAGTTCATTATTCTCCGTTAGTTCGAGGATCACAAAATGTTCAAAGAGTTCATGGCCAGTGCCCGTATTTTCTTAAATCATATCCCTAGACACGTGTTTCTGGTTTAATACCTTCATCAGTAGGGAAAAATATTTTCAGAGGTTGCTCGACATGCCACCGTCATCTCCTCAGGTCAATTACCGCTCCCGGTGTGCAGGCATCTCCCAGTGCTCGTCAGCGTTTGGCTCACGGGAGCCCTTTTACAAAGTTCAAAAGGGGGTTGGGAGAGCCGCGAACATGTCACTGCTGGATTACCCCATTGCCTCATGGTCATTGCAGTTCATTATTCTCCGTTAGTTCAAGGATCACAAAATGTTCAAAGAGTTCATGGCCAGTGCCCGTATTTTCTTAAATCATATCCCTAGACACGTGTTTCTGGTTTAATACCTTCATCAGTAGGGAAAAATATTTTCAGAGGTTGCTCGACATGCCACCGTCATCTCCTCAGGTCAATTACCGCTCTCGGTGTGCAGGCATCTCCCAGTGCTCGTCAGCGTTTGGCTCACGGGAGCCATTTTACAAAGTTCAAAATGGGGTTGGGAGAGCCGCGAACATGTCACTGCCGGATTACCCCACTGCCTCATGGTCATTGCAGTTCATTATTCTCCGTTAGTTCGAGGATCACAAAATGTTCTAAGAGTTCTTGGCCAGTGCCCGTATTTTCTTAAATCATATCCCTAGACACGTGTTTCTGGTTTAATACCTTCATCAGTAGGGAAAAATATTTTCAGAGGTTGCTCGACATGCCACCGTCATCTCCTCAGGTCAATTACCGCTCCCGGTGTGCAGGCATCTCTCAGTGCTCGTCAGCCTTTGGCTCACGGGAGTCATTTTTAAGCATGGGCGGAAAATCCATTCCGCTTGCGGATTTTGCAGATTTTCGGTAAATTTGCAATCCGCGAACGCTCGCGAATTTACCGAAAATCCGAAAATTCGCACGCAGCAGATTTTTCTTTCTTGGTAATACAATTTTGCGGCACGGGGCGTTCACTTACTTATTCAGCGTTTCCCGAGTTGTTTTTCTCGATATTTTGCGAGTGCTGCGCCATTTTGGATCTTGCTGCGGGATCCCGCGGGAGTTTGGCGAGCGCGATTACGTCATCGCGACTTGCCACCTTGCACAGCAAGAGTTTGTCAACGCGAGTACGCCGTGATCACGTATCGCGGGAGTTCGCAATTGCGAACTTGTAGATGCGGCGGGCAGCAACAATCTCGCACTCGCGAAAATACAAAATTTGCAATTCTGTACAAGAATCCACCAGCAAGCAGCATAAACCTTCTGGAAATGATGATTTTTATCAGAATAACTTCTCAGGTTGAAATTTGCCTGCACTTTTTTTTGCAAGGAGTCCATTTTTGGGGGGGGGGGGGAGGAAGGAAGTGCCCCACAGTCTCCAACTTCCTGTTCCTGTCCAGCAGGCTCCTCCCAGTGCTTTCTTCATGTGCTGGTCACTTTCATTCGGATTCTTCACCTGGAAGGATTAGTGTTTGTGGATGCTGCTGGATATTTGGATTTGAGGCCTTTTTGACTTTCTTTGGATCACTTTTGGATTAGAAATTTCACAAGTAAGTTTGTTTGGGGCATTACAGTTGCTGCAACTACAATTTTGGAATTTTCGATTTTTGGGCTGTTTTGGGGCTGAGTCTTTCTGTGGGGTGTCTTGAATTTAGACATCATGGAGGGCCTGATTACACAGCTGTGCTCTCGCAACTACTTTAGGGTATTAAAACTTAGTACAATGACAAACGTAATACAATAATTAGAAGCAGATTCTTTGGTGTCTTTCTTGTCACAGCAAGATGACGATTTAATGTATCCAGACTTGAAGCACAGTCACAGTAAGCCGACACGTGTTTCGTCGTGCACAGGTGAGTCAACACGACTCTTCAGGGCTTTGAACTCAACTCTGAGCAAGTGAGTTGAGAATAGTCTGGTACTCGTGGTGACATTCACTGTTTGTGTATGTTCATATAAATTAATAGGTAGGGACAGTACATCCAATTGGTTAGGTGCATGAGATTGATCTCGCTGCTATGTTCCGCCCAGTAGGGTGGGTCGAGTTTTCCAAAGATTAGCACTTAATACGGGTATGTATAAGGCAGTGCCGGGAGGGGATCCATCTGATGAGGCACTAATGGAAAACGGGTACGTTTTCTCACTCGCGGTGCGCGGTAGTGCGGTATCCCTCCTCTGTAGTTTCCCGGTCGCCGTCTTCCGTGAGGGCCTGGATGGCTTGGGTTTGTGCTGATTGTTCTGTGATTTTCGTTGTTTTGGGCTGTTTTTGTGGCCTTTTCACCAGGGGTAGTGAGTGGTGCATAGGCCTAGTCTTTCTGTGGGGTGTCATGAATTTAAACATCATGGATGGCATGGGATTCTGCTGATTTTTCTGTGTTTTTCGATTTTTTGGGGTGTTCTTGGGGACAGGCCATGTGGGTGGGGGCCATTTTGAGTGCTGCTACAGGCAGGCCCTGGCCATGTGCTGGGAGGCAGGGGGCCATTTTGAATGCATGCAGTGTTCTTAGGTCTGCAACCATTTTGCCTAGCTTTCAACCTTTATGCCCGGGGTAGTGAGTAATGCATGGGCCTAGTCTTTCTGTGGGGTGTCTTGAATTTAAACATCATGGAGGGCCTGGATGGCTTGGGATTGTGCTGATTTTTCTGTGATTTTCGTTTTTTTGGGGTGTATAACTGAACTGATGTTCCTCTGTCTTCCATTGCTTTTAGGTGCACAAGACTCAAGAGAACCACCAGTGCCAGGAAGAAGTCCTGCAGCGGTGTGTGTGTGCAGCATAACGTCACGCGACGTCACGTCTGGCCACAGACAACTCTGCAACTCGTGCAACTGCGGCCTGCTGTTCTGACCTGCTCTGAAGAAGATGGCCCCAAAAAAAGTTCCCGTAGCTCCTCTAGCAAGAAAGTTGCCAGTAAGGAGCAGAAGAAGCAAGTTACCAAGGAGACTGGTGTGCCGCCCGCCACATTTTTTGGGAGTAAAAAAAAAGTATTCCTGCAGCAGCAGCGGGATCTGCTGGGGACCAAGCTGGGAGCAGCACCCCCGCTCCATTGGGCTCAGTGCCACCACCACCACCACGCCAACTTAAGTCCAAGCCCTTGAGTGCTGCAGAGGCAGCCAGTGTACTTCTTCAATCACCATCGACCAGTGATGTTGGCTCATCGCAAGAAAGTAGCAGCAATGTCCCTCAATCAACACAGGTTGTTGTAACTCATCCGACGAGTGTTGAACAACCACAGCCGCAACAACAACCACATGTGCAAGTACAAGCCCAAGTACAAGTGGAAGGAGAGGCAGCGCAAGGAGATGCGCAAGCAGAGGTGCATGGTGGGTCACAAGTGCCCACACTAGTTGTTCCTCCCGAAGTAGGGGCACATCAGGAAATCGACAATCAAGGCGAGGTATCATTTGAGGAAGCCACTCCTCCTGATGATCATTCATTGTCTTCCATACCCCTAGCAAGGAAGAGATCAAGGCTGGTGTCTACATCTTCTTCAAGCACACCTCCTTCTGATGATACGGATCACAATTGGGAACCAGCACCACTGCCGTCTGAGAGTGAGGCACACCATGATCTGACAAAGGTACTTAAGCGTAAAAGGAAGGTCGTCCAAAGTCTCATAGTTATGGAGTGAGATGAGGCTCAACAAGAAGTGGCGGATACTGCTGCTGATGAAGGCTCTCACGACGATGACCCAGTCATCATAAAGGTCACTGCAGCCCCAGCGGGCATGCAGCAAACAGACATTTTGACCCTAGCCCGAGAAGCTGCTGAGCGTGATGATGATGTCGACGAGGAGGCAATGGAAACACAACAATCATTGGAGTTAACTAGTACACCAACACGTACCGCTTCCATATTTCTTCCTCGTCAGAAGGGACCTCCATCCACCTCGACCTCAATTAGTGGTGGTGAAAGTGCACAACGTACTAAAGTTCGGCAATCCACATCCTCCACTTCATCTGGCATTAGCAGCATGACCACCACCACCAGTATCGCCGCCTCCTCCGGCCCCCACAGACAATCCAAGTCCCCAGCTTGGGACTTCTTTAGTGTTTGCCCAAAAAGGGAAAACTTCGCCATTTGTAGCATTTGTAAGCTTGCAGTTAGTCGTGGTAAGTTTGGTACCAACTATGGTACCAGAGGCCAGAGAGGTCATCTTAAGAGACAGCACTCTGTCCAATGGTTTGCGCACCTAAAGGCGATCAAGGAAGCCCGAATTGCACGTCAAGAAAACGTTGATGTTTCATCTGATGATGACAAGGAGGAAGAAGACGTGTCAAACACTTCACTTACACCCAGTACCCCTGTCAGCAGCACACCCCATGTGAGCCACACTAAGAGTGTGGGAGAGAGTGAGACACCAATGCGAAAAAGTTCATCAGGGAGCGTAACTGGGTCGAAGAAGTCATCATCATCATCCTGTAAATGCTTGGTCCAGGGTAACATTAGAACCATGTTGTTTACAGAAGCGCCATATGAACGCAACCACCCACTGACGCGTCTGTATAACACTAAGCTGGCTAAAATGCTAGCTCTGGACATTCTCCCTTTTTCTTTTGTTGAAGGGGTTGGTTTTCTAGAATTAGTGGCAGCGCTTTGCCCTAAATGGAAGGTTCCTAGCCGGTTCTATTTTGCCAGAGTTGCGGTTCCAGCACTACATGAAGATGTGCTGGAGGTGATTGGGGCAGCTTTGCAGAAGAGTGCTGTTCACACTATACATCTGACAACAGACATGTGGACCAGTGGCGCAGGCGCTGATTACATGTGCATCACTGCACACTGGGTCTCTTTTTCAGGGGTTAAAGCAAAGCTAAACGCAGGTGTTGACCCGGACCAAGTTTTTAAAGCTGCTCTGAAACATGCAAAACTAGCCATGTTTGGCTTGGAGAAACGTCACACAGCACAAAACATTTTGGATGAGTTTAACACAAAGGTCTTTCACTGGGTGTCCCCAAAAAAACGCCAGATTGGTTATGTTTCCACGGATAATGGCGCCAATGTAGTTAAGGCCATGGAGCTGGGTGACTATTTCAGAGTGCCGTGTTTGGCGCACTGTATAAACCTGGTTGTTAAAAAATTCTTGAGTGATAAAGACAGTTCAGCGTGCGAGGTAGTGGCCACCTGCCGAAAAATGTGCAACCATTTCAGCCATTCTTTTAAGGCCCGGAAGTATCTGAGGAGCCTGCTACATGAACGTCGAATTCCAGTGAAAGCACTCATCCAGGAGGTGCCAACACGTTGGAACTCAACCTTCTACATGCTTGAGCGTCTGTATGAGCAGTATACGGTACTCAATCACTATTTCTTAAAACAGGGTACAGCTCAGAAGGACCTGAGGATGGATGCGGCGCAATGGGACCTAGTTAAAAGCCTGACAGACATGCTTCGTCCTTTTGAGGTCTTCACGCGTGCAGTCAGCAAGGAGGACTGTAATTTGGGAAAAGCTATCCCATTGTTGTTCATGCTGGAGCACCAACTGAAGGCGGTGTCTTCTGTGTTTCAAAAAGATGAAAAAAACCAAGACCCTTTTGTTTTGGCAGAGAAATTATTAGAGCGCCTACGTGGTGATGAACGACTTAAAATGATCCACTCAGAACAGCATTACATTTGTGCTACTATTCTGGATCCACGCTACAAAAAGGCGCTGGCAGGCCGAGCATTCTTTCCTTTTGCTGATGAAGATGTTACAAAGTACAAACGTTGGCTAGCCTTGTCAGCCAAGAGGTTTGAAAGAGAATGGCAGCTCATTGAAGGAAAAGGCAGTGCATCAGCATCAGCATCAGCAGGCCATCCCCAGTCAAAAGAATCCACTTCTGCACCTGTGGCTGTGGCACAAGTGGCCTCTCAGCCGTTAAAGACACCGGCAACCGGATCATCTGCACCAGACACAACAGTAACATTGGATGCTGAAGAGGATTGGCTAACTTGGCTTGGGTTTGGTTCTCAAAAGGTCACAGCAAAAAGTAAGCAAAGTGGAGGAACCTTGGAGGACCTTGAGTCGATGGTGCAGGACTATCTGAATGACTCAACAGAGGTCTATGTTAATGCTGACCCATTGGCATATTGGCATGGGAAAAAAGAATTGTGGCCACAGCTCTCCAACCTGGCTATAAACTACTTGTCTTGCCCACTCGCAAGCGTGTCTTCTGAATGTGTTTTCAGTGCGGCTGGTGGCATTGTAACTCCCAAACGGAGCCGCCTCTCGCCCAAAAATGTGGAGAGGTTAACAATGATCAAGATGAATCAGCACCTCATACCACCAGATTACAAAGTAAGAGAAAGCACGCCGCATGAAGACGAGGAGGACAGCAACGTAGATGAGGGAATTTGTTCTCTGTTCGGTGACACTGACCTCACCCTGCCTGAATTCGCAGAGTATGATGACGAACTCTTATTCTTATTCCCTGACACCAAGCCCTGAAAATTAAACAATGATTCAATAACTTTCTTTTTCGTCCTTATTCACTTTTATTCCTGTGTGTCTGTCTTTCTTTGTTTTGCACAGTTAATTTAATTCAAACTTTAATCACCTAATCACAAAAACAAGCCCATCAGCAGAACTGTCCTCACTTGTTTGCTTATTGATTTGAAGGTGCCGCAGTCTGCATTCCTCAGGTTCACAAGTTCAGAAGAACATGCTCCTCTATCCTCCTCCTCCAGACTCCTATTTCCCTCAAAGCAGAGGGCTGGATTACGCCCAATGAAGAAAGACTCAGCACTTGTGGGGGTGTTCTACTTCTTTGCGGGTGAGTTGACGGCTCTGGGGCCATTGCTGGGAAGCTCTAATACCGGATAAAAGTGGTTTGAACTAAATCTGAGGCAGAATTGTTTTTGCGTTTTTGCTGAATTGCTTGCCTTTGAGGTGCTCTTTGGGGGGGTTCCGGGTGTTTGTGGGTGAGTTTTGGGGTCTGGGAGCACTGCTGGGACAGTCTAATCTTGATTGTATTTGCTTTTCAGGAAATCCGTGGTGGAAAACGGGAGTTATGACCTAGCTGCACAGCGCGTTTGGACCGAAGGCCCAGAAATATTGTAAGTATGAGATTTTCCTTTTTGGCTGTTTGGGGGTGTTGTGCTTTTTTGCGGGTGGGTTGGCGGGTCTTGGGGCATTCCTGGGAAGGTCTAATACCGGATAGAAGTGGTTTGGACAAAATCCATGCAGAATTTTTGTTGTTGCTATTTCTGACATTTTGCTCAATGTAGCGTTTTCGGGGGCCTGTTTGGGGGGCTTCCTGGTTTTTGTGCGTGGGTTTCGGGGTCTGGGAGCACTGCTGGCTATGAATACTTTAGTTTGCAAGAGGTTTGAAGCAAATCCATGGTGGCAGAGGGGAGTTAGGGCCTAGCTGCAGAGCGCGCGCGGAGTGATTTTGGAAATTGGCAAGAAAATGACTAAGTCCCCATGTTTGTACTTTTGCTTTTTGGCTGTTTGGGGGTCTTCTACTAGTTTTCTCCTGGGTTGACGGCTCTGGGGCCATTGCTGGGAATCTCTAATACCGGATAAAAGTGGTTTGGACCAAATCGGAGGTGGACATTTTTGTGTGTTTTTGCTGACTTGCTTGCCTTTGAGGTGCTCTTTGGGGGGGTTCCGGGTGTTTGTGGGTGAGTTTTGGGGTCTGGGAGCACTGCTGGGACAGTCTAATCTTGATTGCATTTGCTTTTCAGGAAATCCGTGGTGGAAAACGGGAGTTATGCCTTAGCTGCACAGCGCGTTTGGACCGAAGGACGAGAAATATTGTAAGTATGAGATTTTCCTTTTTGGCTGTTTGGGGATGTTGTGTTGTGCTTTTTTGCGGGTGGGTTGGCGGGTCTTGGGGCATTCCTGGGAAGGTCTAATACCGGATAAAAGTGGTTTGGACAAAATCCATAAGGAAAAGCCTTTTGGTACTTTTTGTAACTTAGGGTTCGTTAGGGTTAGCCCTAGCAGCAGGATTGCATGTGTTTCGGGGTGTTCTAGATTTCTGGAACTGAGTTCTGGGGTCTTAGAGCACTCGTGAGAATGTGTAATTTTGGTTGCTAGTCATTTGAAGAAAATCCATGGTGGGAAAGGGGGGATTTGGCATAGTTAAAGAAAGCCTTTGCCACTATTCTTAACTTAGGGCTCATTAGGGTTAGCAGTATTTCTATTGCATGTGTTTGGGTGGGGGGGTTTTCGAGTCTTGGAGCGATGCTGGCTATGGATACCTTTGCTTGCTTGCAAGTCGTTTGAATACAATCCACGGTGGGTAAGGGGGTATTTGGGCCTACTTTTACTTTCAAAGTACGTTTTGTCAACAGTTTTCTGCTAGGCCTCGTTTTTTGAGATCTGATTGGGGGTCTTCTACATTTTTGCGACTGGCTTTAGTAAGGGTCTGAGTGGGAGCACTGCTGGGAAGGTCTAATTTTGTTCTAAAACACAGTTTACAGTACACCTAGCTTGAGGGGAAAGATCCGCTAAATTAATTTGCCCATACTTATTTATCCTTCAAAAGGTGACTCAGACAGAGTACGCACTTTCAAAAATATTGTACTGTCTATTAGGAGAATGAAAGTGTGACTTTTTGCACTACACAGCATACATACCTTATATTTATTTATCAGTGGGGTTGTAATATCACTTCCTGTTTTTCGTTCAATAATTACAGGCCGGGTTTCAGTCTGTGCAATGGGGAAAAAAGGATGGAGTCAGGCTTCACATTAGCGAGCCGCAATTCAGCATCCGCCAGGCAGGCAGTGGACAGCGTGTCTCCTGGTCACCAACATTGATGGACGAAGCATCAGCTGGAATGGAGGAGTGCCGCTAATAAGAGGAATTGTTTGCTGCATGCAACTTACTTACCAAATTCAACAGGACAACTACAACAACATACAGATACAGTATCCATTGTTTTCTTCTATGAGTGTGACTGCATTTCTTGGATCTCTCTCTGCTTCTAAATTGATCCCTACAGCCATTCTATAGGTTTTACTTTGGCTATTTTTTAAACCTAATGTAATGTAAGAAGTGTTTCTCTGAGTGCAGAGATAGGCAAGTGAAAACGCTACAGCCCTGTACTGTCGCATTCTAGTACCACTTACTTTTCTGTAGCAATGCATGCAGTAGTGCATGCACTTCCTTTATGTCACTTAAAAGATTTATGGTTAGCTTTGTACCCAAAGATTTCTTTATCTTCAATTATTGTTTGTCCATGCTGTGCTTTTTTTTCTTCATTCAACAAAACCTACCCAAAAAGAAACCCCCATTCCCATCCATTTTCCAAACCCTAACCCTCTTCCTCCGGGCTGTGTGGTTTTGCTTGATGTGTGATTAAATGACATCAATAATTCCACACACTTGCTGGGGAGGATAAGGTCTTATCAACAGGCTGATGAAGAAATCCGAGGATATATTCTAGACTTACTCAGCTTCAGTACTATTTCTTGTAGTAGTAGCCAATGTCAAAGAAATCCAACACAAGTACATGTTATACTTTCAATACTTTGCCATTTGTTAGGCTACATTGTGGCACTGTTCTAGTGTACTGTCACCTGCTATATTCTCTATCGTACCGTTGTAATGCTACAGTAAGGACAAACCAGGTTTAATTTTCTTTTTTTCCATAGGCATGCAACTGCCACTGTGTCACACCACTAGTACCACCGCAATGAGGAGGACATTTCATCCGCCCAGGATTGCCAACCTTAATCGCCATTTCCCGTGGAGCCAGCCCTGGGCCTAGCCCTACTTTCAAACACAAATTACAGGTAAGATAAGCGTTTGGTTGGAGGTAGTATAATGGAGTATTAGGAGAGACGAGAGATCGACTGTAGTACTACTAAAGTCCTAGGACTCTTCAGGAAAACAAACTTACTGTTAAACCCCCACCCACCAGACTCAAAAGCAGTAAAAAACAGGTATGGTCAGATAAAGTTTCAAAAAGTATATTTTTGTAGCCCTAACAAAATAATCTCCCGCAAGACCCTCCCTAACCCCAACGATTGTCCTTCAAAAGTCCCAAAAACAACCCAACTCCCAATTCCCACCCCCCAAAAGTCTCTAAAAAAGGGGCAAGGGACACTACGGCAGGGTGCTGTTGACTTTAGCGGCCAGGGCATCATACTCCTTGCGGAGGGTGGCATGGTCGAAGCGGAGGCCCTCCACCAAGTTCTTATAGGTTAGGACCTCCTGCTCCAGGTAGGACACTCTGAGGCATAAGCGGCGCTGGCGTGCCTTGCAACTCCTGTGGGGGGCAGCTGCTGCTTTGCTGCTCGGCGGTGGCGGTTGGCTTTGGTAGCCCGGCTCCGTACCGCTGGAGCACTGCACTGACTGGCAGCCTGTGGGGGCATGGAGGAGGATGCAGCTGTCCCAGTGGATGTTGTTGTTGTACCGGTAGACTGCGTGTCCTCCTCATCCAGGGCCACCAGCCGCCGATATTCGGCGACAGTGGCATCCAGCCTCCGTTGCCGGGCCATTCGAGCCAGCTCCCTCCTTGATGGTCTGTTTGTTTTGGAAGGAGCAACTATATGAAGAAAGAAATACATAGTCTGTAACCAATGCTCCTTAAGATTAACACAAAATGATGAGCAGAAAGTTGTGTCACAGTACAAGTAGCACATTGAAAGCACAGTACATAACTATTGAGGACAGTATCTATCTAACCTCCGACTTCTTCATTCTTGCTCTAACATTAGTGGGAGTTTAAGGAACAAATTCTACGAGCAGTATGGACTTCCATTACAGTCGACTATGACAGTACACCAGTCTTAGTCTTCTTCTTCTCTCTTGTTTAGGAAAATTGGTACGTTATCTTATGCAAGCCGGCATAATGCCAGCGCAGTGAACTTGCACCTGAGAAAAACAGACGCACACCATGATGAGTGAGACAGACTTGCGTTACTGTACCGGTCCAGTACATGCAGGTGGTGAAGCTCTTACTTTTCTATTATGGGTGGCACTGAGAATACTCTGTTAAAAGGGCTACTGCTTAATTAATTTAGCTTTCACCCTACAGTGCAAATAAGTACTAGAAAAGGAAAATGAAGAAGGTAAATAATCTGATTATCTATCACTTGGATGTATTTGATGACATATGGGATGACTTTAGGTGCTTTGCTTATTATTGAGTGAACAGTGATACACCCACACATGAATGCCGTACTACTACTAAACTAAAGTTATTAAGAGAGGTAGGGAGTGTCTACCGTAATAACCAGATATATGCTGTGCTTGCAGTTGCAATACAAACTACTGCTACTATTCATGGTAGTATTTGGACAAAATTACAACTTCTTTTCCTTGCCTTTCCGACACTGGAACGGACGTGCGGGTGCGGTGTTACATGCTCTTCAAAGTAACATTTAGTTCATCCAGTGACCGTCTACTCTCTCTAGATACAAATATGCTATCTAAGAGTCAGATAGTACCATGATTCAGGCATCCATCCATTCAAAGTATATGCACACATACAGTTTCTGTTTCACCCACCCAGGCTGTTCTCCTTCCACCCATCCTTGCTTCATCATTCACCCAGCCATGCACCATACCATATTCTTTCCTTCCTAGCCACCTCGGGTACCAAGCAAACACATATCATTCTTCTTTGCCAGTCATCATTAAAATTCTCATCCTTCCACACTTACTTACACCCTTCTTTCGCTTTTCATTCATCCCATCCATCAAGTTCATCTCAGATCTGATTGGGATTCTTCTCGCCAAAAACTTCACAGCTAAGTCGAAGTACATTTAGAGGAGGCTACTACCTGGTTGATTTATAATACACCTGTGCAGAAGGCACACTCTGCAGTCTTCAATCTCAATAAGTAAGGAATATATAGCTTACCTCTGCCCGCCACCACCATATTAACCCTCACAGGCACGTCCGGCACTTGCACCGCCTCCTCCCCAGAGTTGTTCCCCTCTTCCAATACCACCACCTCTGCGCTGGCCCCGCCACCAGATGTTCCACCTACAAAGTACATTTAAGAATGTTAGAATACACCACTCACTACTATATAATATTTGGTCTAGGAGGAATAAAGAAATGTGAAAAAAACAGAATACAATGTAATAATTTGTGACTGTCTACTCTAAAGTAAAAATGTCCCTTTTTCCAGGGAAGGCTGTTGTCTTGCTGCACTTTTTGGAACAACTGATGAATGCTTGCTTTTTATTTTTAACACGCACCGCTTTTTCTCCTAACAGACAGAAGCTTGACTTCTAAGAACACGAGCAGGATCAAGTTCAAACCAGGTGAGAGCTCGGCTCGACCACAAGAAATGTGTCCAATTAATCGTCCGCATTAAGCACTTTTCCATTTTCAGTTAAACGTTTAGTTTTATGACAAACTTGATTTCAATAAATGTGTTTACTTTTAATAAAGCTTTTAAACTTAAAAAAACTCTGTGGTTTTTGGTCCTCTGGACTAGAGTGGATGAGCTAAAGGTTTTGGAATTTTTGCAAGCATGAGTCCGTGCCTCTGACACTTCTTGACTCTGACTCCGTACTCTTGTCCTGCGTTGGACAATCTAAACATCATTGGGGATCCATCATCGGTGACTTTGGGAGCTAAATGACTCTGCCACACTATCTAGTCAGTAAGGAGATTGGAGGTTCAACTACAAAGTCTGTTATCACTGAGGTATGTGGAAAGTCTAACAGCACCTATTATAATTGATAAGCTAAGCAATGCATTATTTAGTGTCCATAGTTCTGTTTGTGCAGATTTGTCCCTGCAACAGTAGTAGGATGGATTGTCCTACTATCCAAACCAAAAGTAAAGTAGTATCTTATTCTTTCTTGGTAGTCATTCACCTTTTTATTGTTGGCAATTGTCAAAGCATAAACATTTAGAAGATTTGAAAAGACATTATGGACAATCCCAGAGGACTGCACTCAGTGCATAGAGCTATTGCTGACTAGAATGGGAGTCCAATGGAATTGCCAAATGTGCAATCTTAGTTAGCTACACAGACAGACTAATAGGAATAATCTAGTAATACCACAGGGAGTCATAGTCGATGCAGGATAAGAATTTAGATCCAGTCTACAAGAAGATCAAAGACGATTTAGAAAAAATCGAATGAGGAACGCTAGGAAAAAATAGGTACTCTATATTAAAATTAAAACTTACTGGGGCAAGCAAAGGAGCCCTCGCCTGCCCGATCCTGGCCTGCATCCTGTTCAACAGCACCCTCCTCCTCCTCCTGTGTCCTCTTGCCCCTGGGGGGAGCTGATATACAACATGAAAGAAAGAAAGACCAGAAAACATGGATGATATTTGTCAACCAAATCAAACATTTCAAAAGAACAATAACAAAACGTTTTGGCGAAATAGCAAATAGACAACTATTCCACGGGATATATTGACCGATCTCATGTGGTCTACTACGTTATTAGTATTGCTTGATTTGCGGACCGTCGACTTCTTATGTAACTCACTAAATAAAGTACTAAAAAGGTTTGCCTAAGATTGGCAGGCAGCAGTCCGCAGCACGCGAAGTGACAGACAAAGTCCATCGTGATTGCAGATCAGCGACAACACTAAAGTTTCCTACTACATTAACCAGTCATTAAAAAAATACTCAAACTATCAATCCACCACCACTATTTCTTCTTATCGCCATGTGTACAAAGGAAGGACTGGACTTGAGTCTGTAGGGGCTGATTTAGAAGCCCCTTGCGGCTCTTTTGCTCCATTGTTGCATGAATTTTGTGACGCAGCGGCAGAACAAAAGAGGCGCAATGGTGCGGCGTATATTAACAACGTGACGCATATGGGAGATGCATCACGTTGTAAAGCCCTGCGCCATCAGGGGGCGGTCCGGCGCAAGGGAGGGCGTTCCTGCGCAGGAACGCATCCTAAAAGTGGCTGAGGGAAATCTACAAGATTTCAATCAGTCATTTTAAGGACAATGATGCGTGACTCAAACCCTGCGCCTGCTTGAAGCAGACGTGCGGCTTGACGCAGCATTGGGGAGATAGGGCACCCCAGAGCATTGATGGAGCTGCGCCATCGTTGCGACGCAACTCCAGCAATGAGCCGCCTTTACGGCACAGATGCGTAACGCTTTGGTGGCGTTTTGGGCCCATGGTGCGCCGCATTGTAAATACGGTGCACCATGGGTGATGGTGGCGTGGCGCACAATTACTGGCGCATCCCTGCTACTTTGCAGGGATGCGCGATAATTAAAAATCTGAACCTTAGTGTCTAGCATTACGCAGTTCTTTAAACTACACTCATACATAATTTCACAGGCCAATGAAATGAACACAAAATCGAAAACAAATAAGCATAGTAGCAACACTACTGAGAAGGAGAGCAGTGCACCTGAAATGCACAGAAGATTTTGAAATATAATTTACCTACAATGTAATCAGCAGAATTATTGCTCTTGGTAAAAAACAAAAATTTGCAATATAATAACACACAGAGCAGGAGAAAACAGAGTAGTAAAGAAATAGCTACTACTACTCACCAAGCCCGGGGATCTCAAGGCCAAGCAGGTCGAGCAGATCGCGTTCACGGTCCAGGACATCCGTCCAGCGGTGGGTGGCCTGGTTGTAGGTGCGCCAGACCCGAGAGTGGTGGTACATGGCCCGGCACACCTTCTCCCACCGCTTCCGGCGCTCCCGGATCCCGTACCCGCTACCGATCTTGCCGCCTGCCATGATGGTCCTGGGGAGGTGGCGCTGAACATAAAAAATTTGTGTGGCCACCTCCTCCGGGCTGAAGACCTCCCGGGGTGTGACTGTCTCCCCCCTCAAACGCCTGCACGGGAGCCGGGCACGGGGTGCGGGACCCTTCCCCTTCTCGGGCTGCTTCCCGGCTCCCTTTACCATGGTCTGGGCAGAAAGGAAGCTAAATAATAAAGAAAATAGAATAGGGAAGAGAAGAAAAGAAAAGAGTTTAAAAAAGTAGTTTAAAATTAACCAAAATTTGCAGAAAACACAAAAATATAGAGCTAGAAAAATAGAGGGATAGATAATAAGTAAAATAGATTAAAAAAAAACTTCAAACAAGCAAAGGATGGCAGAGATTCAGAGAGGATAGAAGAAGCATGCCCAGAACCATAGCAATGAATGAGAAACAAGATGGCCGCGCACGTTCACGGCCGCGTGGGTAAGTTCGCGCGAGATTTTGCTCGCGAACACACGCGAAATTGTACTAGCGAGCCGCACACTTTGCAAGATTACACATCACGCCCGGAAACGGAAATACGTCATGCAAACAAGATGGCCGCGCCCGTGAAGGACCGCGAGGGTAACTTCGCGCCGTTGGGCTACAAGCGGCTCGCTAAAACGCACAAAACCTTGCGAACTAACACGCCGCAAAAAAACAAATCGCATATTCGCACGAATTTGCGGCTTCCGAATTCAATCTTGCGCAAGTTCGCGCCCCGCGAATCCCACGAAATTGCAGAAAAACGAGTTTTGCAAAAGTGAAAGCACTCAGCAGGTGCAAAAGTTCAAACTCATCATTAGTAACCATTCCCTGTAGTGCTTCCTGACTGGGGCCCCTCCAGAGTTCAGTTGCTAGTTGCAACAATTGTATGACCCTGCTATGACCCTCACAGCAGGCTCATAGAATAGCTACAAGTAGGCCACAAAGGTCCTGGAAATAAATAATGCACTGCAACAGAAAGCAAATTACTGATAAGGAAGCAGGTGCCAGACTGGAATTTTAAAACAGTGACACATTAATAAACCAACCCCAAATTAATTCATGTCAGTTGAAGCAGGGCAGGTGTGCTTGCTTTTCCCCCCATAATCTACAGTGATGATGAACCAGAGGGTGGCATTGATGTACCAGATGGTGGCATGGGTGAAACAGATGGTGGCAGTGTTGAAACAGAGGGTGCTGTGAACCAGTGATGATGAACCAGACGTAGAAACAACATAGTCGCGACCGTTGCATGCCGACAAGTAAGTTCGCAATTGCGAACTGGTACAAAACCCTCGCGAACTGGCAGAAACCCTTGCGAACACAAAAAAACCCAAAAAATCTGCAAATTTGCGAGAATTCGCGGATTTTGCGGATTGCGAGTTCGCAAATACGCAAATTCGCGAACACCAGATTCGCAAAATTCGCCCAAGCTTAGTCATTTTACAAAGTTCAAAAGGGGGTTGGGAGAGCCGCGAACATGTCACTGCCGGATTACCCCATTGCCTCATGGTCATTGCAGTTCATTATTCTCCGTTAGTTCGAGGATCACAAAATGTTCAAAGAGTTCATGGCCAGTGCCCGTATTTTCTTAAATCATATCCCTAGACACGTGTTTCTGGTTTAATACCTTCATCAGTAGGGAAAAATATTTTCAGAGGTTGCTCGATGTGACCATGAGGCAATGGGGTAATCCGGCTGTGACATGTTCGCGGCTCTCCCAACCCCCTTTTGACCTCTTGCCTCTCCACCATGAAACAATGTCCACCAAGGTAGTCAAATGGTACAGATACATTGACGATCTTTTAATAATATGGAATGGTACCGAATCTGAGGCAAAGTTGTTTATTTGTGAACTTAATGACAATGACTTAAATCTGAGTTTTACAAGTCATATCAGTGCAAATATGGTTTGCTTTTTGGATGTGGAAATCTTTATAGCGAATGAGTTCAGGAAACCTACGGCTGGTAATGCCGTACTCCACGCCTCCAGCCACCACGCTACGCATCTGATACGAAGCATTCCATATGGAGAAATGCTGCGTATCAGACGCATCTGTAGCACAGATCAAGATTGTAAAATGGCTCAGATGGAGTGCAGGTCTAGATTTCTAAGACGAGGCTATCAATCGAGTGTCTTAGATAGAGCCATGAGCAGGGCCAATTCCATGAACAGAATACCATTGTTGAAGGGTTCCCAGAATAAACTCAAGAGCAATCCAAATGAAACCAGGTTAATCTTAACATACAATAGTCAACATTTGGCCATTCGAAAGATCGTTAAAAAGAAATGGGCTCTGATTGCCAGCGATCCCATACTGGGTCGAGATCTGATACACCCGCCCAGTATTACTTACAAGAAAGCAAAATCTATGAGTAATTGGCTGGTATCTAGTAGCCCAAAAATCAGATCGTCCTAGTCATGGCTTGATAAGAGTAAAGGGTTTCTGAAATGCTCGGTATGCAAAGCATGTAAAAATGGAATTAACAAAACCGAGTATTCTAGTCCTTTCTCAGACAAACCAATCCACATTCAAAAGAAACTAACTTGCAAGACAGAGTACGCCTTGTACGTGCTGGAGTGTCCATGTGGCCTGCGATATGTGGGTAGTACCAAGTTGCAGGCCCACAAGAGGATACTCCAGCACCTACGAGCCATTACCGACGGCGACACCGCATACCCAGTCGCTCGGCATTTTGAGGACAGACACAACAAAAATCCTGCTGACCTCAAATACTTTGTAATTGACTGTGTCCCTCCACTAAGGAGAGGGGGTGACCGTGAGGCACTCCTACGTAGATTAGAGACCAGACACATTATTTTATTGGATTGCAAAGTACCGAATGGACTCAATGCCAGTCATGATTGTTATACCTATCTGTGATTTTTTGTGCTGGATCCTATTGCTGTTAACTAACTGCTTTACTGACCAAGTTTAGGTCTTTTAAGAAAAATTTCACTTTTTATTTCATTTTACACACAAGGATATTTATTATTCTTAACACTCCATTTTTTACACAGCATGTCATGAAATCATTGTATTATCTTGCGGAACTTTGCTATTTATTTTTCCAAATGTATGTGAATATAAATGTTAGCCCACTTGGGCTTAATTTATTATAATAATATGGGAATCCAACTGTACATAGGCAAATCAGAGTTTTTTTGCTAGTACTAATGCAGTTATTTATTGAATTAATTTTTAAAGACATATTTATTTATGGATTTTTAATTCAATATGCTGCTAAACGGTCGATATTGTTAGTTATGTCAACCTGGTATCCCATTATTGTATTTTACAAGGATTCTATTCTGCTTTGCAACATATTAGACATTATGTGATTTGCAATACTAGAACACAATAGTATGTCTTCTATGTTAGTTAACTAATCAATGGTCTCAATGTTGACATGCACTTTTGCTTTAAATTTGCACACTTACTTCTCAGAAGTGTGATGCGATCAAGGCCCTTTTCGGGCTGAAACGCGTAGTGACGGTGTTGGTGTCGGGCATCAATAAATAACTTTGCACTGAAAACGGGTTTGCCTCGTCTTGTTTCCAGAGACTAAGAAGACGTGCTCATTAACACCGACAAGTAATTTATCAACTCTTTTCCAACAACTAGAGAGAGTGCAAGAACGAGAAGTTTGCAAATGGTGGGAGGCAACATCGCTCCAACGCTATGTCGAATGTAATCGAGTCCCAAGGGGATTAAGGATTTTTACTATACCTTCCTATGAAAATCCGGACCCCCAATTACTAAAAGACTGGACATTGTATACGGCCAACTCAAGCAAAGGCATGCTACTAATGTTAATTAAGTACGCTTGGAGTGACAGGGGTAAAGCCCTCGCCGAAATCCAAGGACAGGAGGACTTAATCAGCAAGGACAAAGACACTAAGTCCGCTGAAGATTTACGGAATCAAATGCAAAAAAGATTTAGGGGCAGATTTATGATAACTGGCGCATCCCCAGGGATGCGCCAGTTATTTTGCGCCGCTGCTCCGCCACCCATGGTGCGCCGCATTTACAATGCGGCGCACCATGGGGCAAAAACGGCACAGATGCGTGACGCATCTGTGCCGTAAATGTGGCGCATTGCTGGAGTTGCGTCGCAAGCGCAACGCAGCTCCAGCAAGGCTTGGGGGTGCCCCATCTTTACAATGCTGCATCAAGACCTACGCCTGCTTCAAGCAGGCGCAGGGTTTTGACGCAGCATTGGCCTGAAAGTGACTGAGTGAAATCTTATAGATTTCACTCAGCCACTTTTGCGAGGTACACCTGCCCCGGAACGCCGACCCTGCGCCGGAACGCCCACAAGTGGCGCAGGGCTTTACAACGTGACGCATCTCCTTAGATGCGTCACGTTGTAAATGGGTCGTAGGGATGCGCCACATTTACGTCGCTGTTGCGTGACGCAAACGTGGCGCATTCCTAACATAATTCTGCCCCGGAAGGACTATGAGAATGGAATAAAAAAGAGGAAACAAACAAAGTTTCAGAGGGATGAACAGGACTACTTAACAGGCAGGGTACTAACTTTTGCAAAAAAGTTTGATGCGACGAGAAAAAGATTAGCACAAGGAGTACAAATCCGCCCTGAGGCGGTTACATCAGAATCGGATGCATCAGTATCAGAGGATGAATCTGTCAGAAGTAGCAAGGTCAAGAAGAAGGCAAATGACAGCGGAACTACAGTCCCTCCCCCTTTTTTAGACGAGTACCAGGTGATGAAAGAAACAAGACATCGAGCTCAACCACAGATGCCACAAAAACCACCACCAAAAAGAGGAGGAAAACAAGGCGGGCAAAAGAGGGCACACAGGCGGCGCCTCCAATGGTGATTTGCAGAAAAGGAAGGAGGGGGAGATGGTTGAGGAAGAATGTACCATTGTAAAACTTTCTGAAAGACAACTCACAACACATGAGGAAAGAATTCTGAAGAAAGGAATGACGTTCTGCCCTACAGCCAAGTTTGACCCAGTACAGACCAGGATAGACCTTTTTAAGTTTGTCCGTAAGCTCAAACTTCAAAAAATATTTGCCTTGAAAAATCTTTTTGAAACCCAAATGGTTCCGGTGGAAACAGCTATGACCGGACCTGCTCTCATAGACAGTGATCTAACACTTTTAACGACCGCACACGAACTTGCGGATGTGGATGATGTGCCTGGCTCCATGGAAATACTGAGGAGGGAGGAGATTGTCCAAACAAGAGATCCAAGCAATCTAAAACGTAAATCAAGATTTTACCTCATGTAACACATGATGCAATAGATGTCTTCAATGACGCTATCCTCCAAGACCTGGAAAAAATGACAGCAAAAAAATATGGAACTAACCAAAAAGAACTCGAATATCTCACGGTTGGAATGGGAAGCGATCAAGTCTCTTAAGGATGATACTACGATCGAGATCAAACCCTCAGACAAGGGGGGAACATCGTTATCTTCAGCAAAACACAGTATAAGAAGGAGGCCTTAAGACAACTACAGGACAATAGTTGTTATGAAGTCATAGACAAAAGGGGTTTCATCAAATGTTTAACAGAATATCATGCACTATTGATGGGTTGGAGGGTTGAGGGAATGCTCAATAAAAATGAGTATGACTATTTGTTTTGTGAACATCCAATCATTCCTACGTTCTATCACCAAGGTGCATAAGGGTATCAGAAACCCCCCCGGAAGGCCTATCGTTTCCTCCATAGGAAGCTTACTGGAGAACACATCGAGATTTATTGACAGCTATTTGGCCCACTTTGTCAGAGTCTTACCTTCCTATGTCAGGGACACCCAAGACTTTATACAACAGATTGATGGCATTACGTGGGAGGAGGATATGCTTCTTGTTACCCTTGATGCAACCAGCCTGTATACATGTATAGAACACCAAGATGGGATCTCTGCCATAAAGTGGTTTTTGGGGAAGAAACATTTAAAGTACCATCAACATAACAAAATGCTATTGAGGATGATAGAATTCTGCCTCTACAATAACATCTTTCTTTTTGCAGGCAACATGTATCGACAGACGAGAGGGACCGCTATGGGCACCTGCTTCGCCCCCAGCTACGCAAACGTGTCCGTGGGCTGGTGGGAGAAGCACATGGCCTGTGGGGGGACCAATGAGAAGTGGCTGGATCATATTATGATTTGGGCGAGATATATTGATGACCTATTTGTCATTTGGCAGGGCGATAGATCCTCGGCTGAGGAATATGTCGCTACACTCAATGACAATGATCTCAATTTGAGATTCATGAGTACCATCAGTGAAACATCGGTACATTATATCGACCTTGAGGTCTTTGTCACAGAGAGCTCCCTACAAACCAGACTTTACCGCAAGCCCACGGCGGGCAACACCGTCTTACATGCGGCAAGCCATCATCCCAAAAGTATGATTAAAAACATTCCATTTGGAGAGTTATTACGCCTAAAGAGAAATTGTTCTAATTCCAAAGATTTCTCACAGGCACGGGATGAAGCTCTGTCTAGGTTTGAAAATAGAGGGTACTCAAGATCACTACTAAAAAATGCAGTAAGCAACTGGAGCTAGTAGACAGAAAAGACCTCATTAAGATGAAAACAAGGGAAACTGAGGTGGAGGGTACAGTAAGGATGATTACCAGCTTCAACATGAGATCTAGTGAGCTGGTACAGATATTCAACAGAAACTGGCACATCCTAGGTACTGGTCCCATTATGAAAAAAGCATTATCATCTAAACCGTCTATAACTTATAGACGTTGTCAGTCTCTCAGTGATCACTTGACTAATAGCTACTTCGAGGAACCCGCCAGGACATCAAAATCAAAACCTATAAATGTTTTTTTTCCTTGCATGCAATGCAAAGCATGCAAGTACAGTAAAAAGCGGACCAAATATGAGGGGAGACAAAATGACCCACGTCCCATGAGAGAGATTACAATATTTCTGAATCGCAACTCGGAATTTGTAATCTAATGCCTGGTATGCCCGTGCTCCAAAAGATATATCGGGAGCACAATCAACCCGGCCAAAAAACGCATCTTGGAGCACATGCGTGCCATCACAAATAGAGATAAAAACTATCCGGTGGTACGCCACTTCGAGACCCACCACAAAAGCAATAGGGATCTATTGTCTTTTTACCTGATTGTCCAACTAGGTAAAAAAGATCGAGGTGGAGACAGAGTAAGATCACTAAGGGCGTTGGAATCCAGGTATATAATTGACCTTCAGAGTATGCAGTAGAAAGGGCTGAACAATGATGAGGAACTCTGGGTTCATTTAGAATGAGTAAGCTCACCCCCCCAATCAGATACTATGAAATGACAACACAACCCTGCAATGAGAAAACTCACAACTCTTTCCTGTCACAATAATCTATCTGGGATTAATGATTCATGGTTTTTAGATAAGCCCATACAGGGCAGAACAACTGAATAAACAGGGGATTTGACATTAGTCAGTCAAGCCCATACAGGGCAAGACATAACAAAGTACAGGAGTGCATAGAAATATAAAACATTTTAAACTGGCATATCAACAAAGGATGTTTTGCACTATAGCACTTTATTGAAATGAATTACAGACAATGCCAAATATGAACCCTGTTATTTTTTCTTTTTAACAATGCACAAGCACTTTATTGTCACCATTTCCCCAGCGTAGATATTGTCTTAATGTGTATAGATGTAATGTACAAATTGCACACTGCAAGATGGCCGCCAATAAGATCTTGGCGATGTTTTAGTCCTCTCTTTATGTTTAAGGAGGGAAGGGGATATAATGGTGTATGGTACGAAAGTATGGCTGACACTGACGAAGCCTAACGGCTGAAACGCGTTTGTCAAGGAGGCAGGGGGGTCTGTCAAAATAAATCATCTTTGTAAAACACGGATTTGGAGTGCCATCCATATATATATATATATATATATATATATATATATATATATTACCTACTGGCGGTCGCCAGTAGGTATATATAGTTAGGATTTTTTTGAATAGGGATTTCTGAAAATTCTATGTTGAATAACTTTGGCGTTGATGAACGGAATTGGCTGAAATTTTCAGGAAAATGGCACATTTTGTTTCTGAGCGTTCCCTGAAAGTTTGGGGGAGGTTGTCAAGCAGGGGCCGAGAAAAAAGGGGGGTCCCAAAACGTGTTTTCCCTATGTTAATTTCCATGGGGCGGTTGGACTCACTTTTAGCTCAAACGGCTGAATGGATTTCTATGAAACTTGGCAAAATTGTAGGGACTGGTAGCCCGATGTGCCTTTGCTAGGTCTCAAGAAATGTGCTCCAGTGGATTTTGAGAAATTAACGTTCAAAAAAATATATATATCTGTGACAGCGTCCCGGTTAGCGCCCCGGTTCGCGTACCAGACGCGTAACGGAACTTTGCGTGGAGAAGCGGATTGGCTCCCCGGTCTCTGTGAACATTCTAAACAGTTCGGAGTGGCCGCCATCTTGTCTCTCGGTAGGATCGAGAGACAAGAGGTGGAAATAAATGAAGGAGGAGAAGAATGAAAGGGGGCAAGGTAGACCCCTCCTGACCCCCCAGGATTGATGTGGTGGCTTTTAAAGGGCCCCGCGGGCAAAAAAATAAAAAATTTAAATTTTTCACCGCTGAAGTGCTACCCGGTACGCGAACCGGGTAGCTTACCGGTAGCGTAACGGGAGTCCGCCATCTTGCGTTAAGGTCTAATTTGGACACAAGATGGATGATAAACAATGCTGGGATTGTGTAAAAGGGGGCAAGGGAGACATATCCTGACCCCCTAGGTTTTGTGAGGGTGGATGAGGAGGCCCATATATGCCCAAAAAAGAAAAAAAAAATTCTAATTTTCGCGCGGTTAGCGCCCTGTGCGCGAACCGGAAAGCGTAAATCATGAAAATTAGTGAAAAAAAGTTACATTTTAAATTTATTTAGAGTGATCATAGTTAGGGTAGCTCTGAAAAGAGCTTTTGGGTCTGTGGAATATGTAGGTACTTATAAGTATGTACCAATACACAGTCTTAAATTCTGGATGAAAACTCTGTTCCCCTCCTCTGAGAAGTGCACACCATCTCCTCTGTAGATATCTTGCATGCAGTAACGCAAGTTATTGTTGTAGATGGAGCCCATTGCATGGTCTCTCATGTAAGCTGAAACAGACTTATTTACATGCTTCCTCGCTTTCTCAATTTGTGGACAAAATTGATTGGACCACCTCCATTTCTGTCTTTGGCATATATTGGAATATACCAAGGCAGTTTGAGGAAAAAGTGCCATCAATTGCTCAAAGGTGTCCTTTAAAAGCATTTCCAGACCTACTCCAGTCAAAGTGCCCCAATTATTTCCTCCACAGTGCACTATTATGAGGTCAGGGTTTGGCAAATGCAAAAAGGTTTTCACCAATGGTATCAATTGGTGGCATTTCAATCCTCTCTGGCCAATCCATTTGATTTCCACATTTTGTAGATTGAGGTTGTGTAAATTTCTGTTATCAGCATACCTGTGAGCCCAGTGGATGTAGCTATGTCCAAGAATCCAGACAGAAAACATGGTGAGAGGAGGTTCTGCTGCAGTCAGATGAAGTGTGGGAATGAAATGGCAGTTGAAACAGTAGGAGTTTGTAATGAAAAAAACTATGGAGTTTCAGTGCTAATGATTCACTAGCAGTGATTGGTGGATTTTGATTGCTGAAAACAGAAAGTTAGGGTGCATGGATGTATTCTTTGAAAGATGTAATTTGAATGGTTAAGAAAAAATCATTTTAAGAAACATTGCACTGGATAAGCAGGTGTACTGAGAGTTCAGAGTTCATTTGAAACATTGTTGTGTGAACTTGTAAACATGAGAGGTCTTGCAGGAGGTAGTTGCTATGGAAAAAAGGCAGAAAGGGCAGAGGGGGGAAGGGTGTTGATTTGAAAAAAGTGAGGGAAGAGTTTTGATTGGGTGATATAAGAGATATGTGTGATGAATTACAGCACTTCTGTGCCATTGTTGGTTGCAGCCTCTGGAGTGCATACCCTTTGCTCTGCTAAAGAAAAATTGGTGTGTGTCTGAGACTGTTTTGAAATTCAAAAAGCATTTGCTAAGGTGAGAAAAAATTCATTTAATTTAGATAGAGACTAGTATGCTTTAGGGAGAAAATTAGGAAGAAAGTTGTGTATTTAAAATGTTGCTTTGTGTCAAGTGTTTTACAAAAAGATTTTGCTTTTTTGAGAAATTGTAAGTGGAGATAATGTGAAGTATTAGTACTGACAGGGTGTGCTTGTACATAGGAGCTGTGCTGTGTTTTCAAATTATGACTTGAAAATCGTTTTTAAGGAAAAGCAATGCTTTTTAAATTTAAGAGAAGGAAAACATGGTGTCTGCTTCTTTAAACAAATATTTCACTTGCCCCATGATTCAGGGAGAATAATTTCCTTACTTGATGTGTATAAAAACGTTTCTTGAAGTCATTTATGTTTCTTGATATGTACTGCTAGAGTTTCATAGTCAGCATGGGGCATATTTATAAGGACTTTGAGACACTTTCATGTTATTTTCCCCATGTTAAAAGTGACGCAAAAGTGGTGCAAGGGCCTTGTAAATACGCCCTCATGTGTGTTAGGGCATTTTAAGTCACTTCTCCATGAATCTGGGAGAATAATCTGGTTGCAGCCTCTGGAGTGCATACCCTTTGCTCTGCTAAAGAAAAATTGGTGTATGTCTGAGACTGTTTTGAAATTCAAAAAGCATTTGCTATGGAGAGAAAACATTCATTTAATTTAGATAGAGACTAGTATGCCTTGTAAATACGCCCTTATGTGTGTTAGGGCATTTTAAGTCACTTCCCCATGAATGGGGTTGAATAATTTGCTTATTTGATGTGTTTAAAAACGTTTCAAGAAGTCATTTAGGTTTCTTGATATGTACTGCTAGAGTTTCATAGTCAGCATGGGGCATATTTATAAGGACTTTGAGCCACTTTCACGTTATTTTCTCCATGTTAAAAGTGACGCAAAAGTGGTGCAAGGGTCTTGTAAATCCGCCCTCATGTGTGTTAGAGCATTTGAAGTCACTTCTCCATGAATCTGGGAGAATAATCTGGTTGCAGCCTCTGGAGTGCATACCCTTTGCTCTGCTAAAGAAAAATTGGTGTGTGTCTGAGACTGTTTTGAAATTCAAAAAGCATTTGCTAAGGAGTGAAAATATTTATTTAATTTAGATAGAGACTAGTATGCCTTGTAAATACGCCCTCATGTGTGTTATGGCATTTGAAGTCACTTCCCCATGAATGTGGTTGAATAATTTGCTTACTTGATGTGCTTAAAAACGTTTCTTGAAGTCATTTAGGTTTCTTGATATGTACTGCTAGAGTTTCATAGTCAGCATGGGACATATTTATAAGGACTTTGAGCCACTTTCACGTTATTTTCCCCATGTTAAATGTGACGCAAAAGTGGTGCAAGGGCCTTGTAAATACGCCCTCATGTGTGTTAGGGCATTTTAAGTCACTTCTCCATGAATTTGGGAGAATAATTTGCTTATTTGATGTGTTTAAAAAACGTTTCTTGAAGTCATTTCGGTTTTTTGATATGTAGTGCTAGAGTTTTATAGCCAGCATGGGGCATATTTACAAGGCCTTTCAGCCACTTTCACGTTATTTTCTCCATGTTAAAAGTGAGGCAAAAGTGGTGCAAGGGCTTTGTAAATACGCTCTCATGTGTGTTAGGGCATTTTAAGTCACTTGCCCCATGAATCAGGGAGAATAATTTGCTTATTTGATGTGTTTAAAAACGATTCTTAAAGTCATTTAGGTTTCTTTATATGTACTGCTAGAGTTTCATAGCCAGCATGGGGCATATTTATAAGGACTTTGAGCCACTTTCACATCATTTTCCCCATGTTAAAAGTGACGCAAAAGTGGTGCAAGGGCCTTGTAAATACGCCCCCATGTGTGTTAGGGCATTTTAAGTCATTTCCCCCATGAATCTGGGAGAATAATTTACTTACTTGATGTGTTTTAAAAATGTGTTTTTTGACTTAAAATGGCTCAAAGGCTTTGTAAATATGCCCCATATTTGCTATGAAATTCTAGCAGTACATATTCTGTCTATGCTGCTAAATTACCATAGGTAGAATTGACATCTAGTGTGTTAATTGTTTGCTTACTGTTATTGATTTACTGTTTGGTAATAGTATTTAATAACATTTTTTTTTTAAATTTACCACAGATTCAACTCAAGATTTTTTGAAAAATTGAAACATGCCCTCAAGGCAAAGAAAAAGAAAAGAAGCAAAGCGACTTATACCCCACCTTGGTAAAGCATTGCAGCAGTCCTCTACAGTAAAAAGTTGTCAAGTCATCAAAAAAACTCCGGGTAAGACAACAAAATCTTTTTTAAGAAACATTTGCAGACGAAAAAGTATTACTACTGAATATGTTTTACTTCAGAAAAAGAGAGCCAATTTAAACAGGAAGGAAAAATCTCTCAAAAATGTTACTGCTAGAGCAGGAGATAACGCATGGTAGTAGAAGGAGGAATCTGTTTAGAGATATTCGTATACGAATGTTCCACAACAGGATAATTGGCAATTTGTTAAAAAATATTAAGAAAGGTCAACAGAAAGTGGCTTTTTATAAGAGAAAGAAAAATGTAGAGAAAATTATTGATCAGGCTTTTGAAATTAAGCAAAAGTTATTTATTTTGATAATCAATAGAATTAGGAAACTAAACAAGGCAATTTATGATTTCAAATCAAATAGTAGATGGAAGAGAACAGTTAATCGTAGTAATTTTTGTGAAGTTTTTTCAGGAGAATGGATGCATAGTTCAAGTTGTGAGGCATTTTTTAATAAGGAGAGTTATTTCCAGGACAATGATTTGGTGCATGCAGTTGACACCAGTGGTCGAGCTTATGAGGTGAAAGACGGTTGTCCGGTTGAAAAAGAAAAACTTGTGTCAACAGAGTCAGAAGAGGTGTTAGACAATGAAGTTTTAGGAAGACGTCCTAAGGGACCAGTGTACACCTGGAAGTGTAGTAGTATATGCAGTGTGCAACAGGATTCCATCAATTTGCTTTGTGATTTTGTAGGGACATTTAATAAGAAAAGTTTAAAACAGAAAATGAAGTTGTTGCAAGAATTAGATCCTTGCATAGTGAGAGAAGTGACAGGTTTGCATGGTCATTCACTGGCTTGTCTTTCCAGGAGAGTATGCCAGAGTGTTTTTCATAATTTCAGGATGCTAGCAGTGCATCATAATAAAGTGACAAAATTAGTTAGAATGTTGTATTATGCTAAGAGTCCAGCAATTATGCTTAAACAATTAAGCACTGCTCTTTTGCATGGTTCTGAAGTAGATGTGAAGAATATTTGTGAAGAAATTGAGTTTTTTTACTTTGCAAGTAAAGACAACAATGTTTAAATTGACCCAGTAGAAGAAGGTAATGTGGAAGAGAGTGTACAGATTTTCAGTACAGATAGGTTTCACAAGGAAATTTCCACGTTTATGGTGAAATCAAGTGAGAGGCCTAATTTTACTTGTGTGAGTTGTCGACGGACCTATTATAAGAATCAGACTAAGTTAGTGGATTTATATACAAAAAGTGAAATGGTAAACAATAGTGAATGGAAGGATTTTGCAACATACTTGATGGTAGAAAATCATTTTGATTTGGGATCAGATCAACGTATGTGTACTTATTGTTTTAACAAATTAAATCAAAACCGGATGCCTGCTAGAGCGGTACATAATAATCTGGAATTGGTTGACATTCCTTCTGAACTGAAGGATTTAAATACTTACGAATCTATTTTGATTCAAAGTGTTCATCCTTTTCAGGCTATTGTTCGAATGGAGCCTAAGACAGGGAAATTGCCTCCTTCAGATTTACAGAGAGGATTAAAGGGAAGAGTTGTTTATTTGTCTCTGGATTTGAAGAAAAATATTGATACAATTGGTGTAGACAAAGTGGAAGAGGAACCTCTGGTTCTCCTAGTTAATGGTGTTCCGACAAAGAGTAAGAAAATCTGGCAAGATTTAGTGGATGTTAGGAAAGTCAAAAAAGCAACGTTGTATTTGATGAAAAACAATGAGTACTACAAGAATGTATGTGTTGCAGAAGATGAAGTAAGTGAAGAAGAAGACAGCGATTTGTGTACTGGACAAATAGAGAAAGTAGATGCCTCTAAAAATGAAGAAATATATGAACATTATAGTGTTCATCCTTTGCATTCTAAAGAAGTCATGGGGAATGCTATTGAGTTGTTTCAAATGAAACAAGTCAAAGGGAGTCCCATTAGTGTTCGGGAGGAAAGTTTGGAAGCTCGGTGTTTCCCACAGTTATTTCCAACAGGTCGAGGAGGAAGATATGATGAGCGACCTGATCAAATTCCTGCTTCTGAATACCGGACTTTACGATTGTATGCAGAAGATCCTAGGTTTCGTCAATGCATTCCCTATTTGTTTCATCTACTGTATGAAAGTGATCTGTCTGGACTGTCTTATGCAGTGAACCACATCCTGAAAAGTGGTGTACAGCTGCAAAATATCTTGGCAAGGGAGTTTATGGATAAAGTTAATGTGCAAGACAGTATTTTGTATTCTCATCTGATTAATCTCATGGCATGTCAGCGTGGTACTAATGAGTATTGGTACCGTCGTCATGGTGACTTAAAATGTATGCTGAGGAACTTAGGAACTCCCACATGGTTCTTTACTCTCAGCTGTGCCGAGTATGGCTGGGAAGACTTACTTGAATTTCTACGAGAGGCAAATGGAAACATTGAAAATATTGAATTCAAGACACCCGGAGAACTGTGCTCTTTGGATCCAGTCAATGTATGCAGGTACTTCAATCATAGATTTGAAGCTATGATGTCTTTCATTATGAACAAGAAAAATCCACCTCTTGGAGAGGTGTTGGATTTCTTCTGGAGAAAGGAGTATCAAGCGAGAGGTGCTCCTCACATACATATGCTGCTATGGATCAAAGATGCACCCAAATTTGGAACAGATCCGGATGACTTAGTGATGAGTTTCATAGATTAGTATTCTACATGTGCTGTTCCAAAGACAAAGGAAGATAAAAGTTTAAGAGAACAAGTTTTACGCTTTCAAAAACATCGTTGTGGAAAGTACTGTCGTCGTAAATTTAGAAACAAGAACAAGTTCTATACAAAATGTCGTTTTGGGTTTCCACGATCAGTGATATCTGAAGGAAGAGTGAACAATTTGATGTCTTCACTGCGACATAATGTGACGAGGAAATCACCCAAAAATACATACAATTTAAAAAGAAACGAAGAGTCCAAATACATCAACGACTACAACCCAGTGATTTTGTCCATGTGGAATGCCAACATGGATATACAGTTTGTGGCTGACAACTGTATGGCTGTGGCTCGGTATGTGACGTCTTATATCACAAAAAAAGAAAAGACAGAACTGAAGGATATGTGGGATGACATTTCACATGAAAAGAGCCTCAGTAAGAAGTTGTACAGTTTCAGTCTAAAGATGTTGTCGCATCGAGAAATCGGAGCATACGAATGTTCTGATCGGTTATCTTCAGCAAGTCTCTATGCCAAATCTAGGAGTATAATTTGGGTGAGTCTTGGTCTTGCTGCAACACGTAATCGAGTTCTGAAACCTGTACGGGAAATTGAGTATTTGGCGGAGAAGGAGCCAAACAGTACAGATATTTTGAAGACCAACATGTTGGATACATATTATCCAAATAGAAACAGTCATCTCGAGAATGTTTGTCTGTATGAGGTTCTACAAAATTACATATTCAAGAGGAACATCAAAGAAGATATTGATAAAGGAGTGTATGCTGTAATTGGAAGTGAGGGATGTCTGGTCAAGCAAATAAAATGCCAATTGGTTAATCATCAAAAATTGAATTGCGAATCTCCTGAAAGAAAAGAGTTTTTCTATTTAGCTCTTTTGCAACTTTTCAAGCCTTGGCGTGCAGAAGAGGAACTGCTTGGAGATTTCCTCTGTTATGAAGATTCTTTCAATGCAGCCAAGGAGTCCATAGAATGTCCTGTTTTTCCAAAATATCTAGAAATGTTGAATGCAGAAATCGAGCAGGAAGCAACAATTGCAGCCGAGATTGCTAGAGACAGTTCTCAGGACAGTCAGAGTTCCACTTCATTGAGTCAGGATCCACTAGGAGGACCAGTTATCGAAAATGAAGCTGCCACTGCCATGATTGAAGTGGAAAGAGCCATGGCACATGCTCAGGAAGATGCGGTTAACTTAGAAGATTTGGAAAGACAACTTAACGTTGAGCAGAGGAAAATATATGACGAAGTTACCAACCAAATTGATCATGGATTAAGTCATGAGAAGAAACAGTGCTCATGTACATCGTTGAAGTCTATCCGACTGTACGTGAGTGGAGAAGCAGGAACTGGAAAAAGTTTCCTCATTAAAGCAATTTCATGTTATTTGCAGAAAAGGACTGAGTCATCGCTGTCTTGTGTTGTCACCGCTCCAACTGGTCTGGCAGCACATAACATTAAAGGTATTACTTTGCATCGTCTACTGATGCTGCCAGTGGAGCATGATAACAAATTACAATACCACAAGTTATCTGGAGATGCTTGTTGTGAAGTTTCAAGAGTCCTAAAGAAGATGAAACTTCTTATCATTGACGAAGTAAGCATGGTTTCTAATGTCATGCTTGCCTTTGTGCATTTGAGAATGCAAGAAGTTCTTAAAACAGAGTATGATGTGTTATTTGGTGGCAAACACATCATTGTTTTCGGTGATCTTCTGCAGCTGACACCAGTGAAAGGACAACCAGTGTTTAAACTACTGACGCATGAGGATACCAGGTAGTACCTAGGGAGCATTGGCAATGTTAATATATGGTCAAACTTCAATTATGCTGAACTGCGTGAAAATATGCGTCAGGCGAAGGATGAAGATTATAAGAATATTCTACAAGATGTTAGAATTGGAAAAGTGACTGAGCATGGGAAGGAAGCTTTACATGCACGATTATTGTCAAATTTGTATCCAGATGAAGACGTTCTTCCAGAGAATATTTTTCAGAAAATTACTGAGAAGAAATCTGGGATATGTTTGATGCCAACTCTGCAAGAATGTTCCATCTTCAACAACAACATGTTGAATTTAGAAAACCAAGACATAGTGAAACTGGAAGCTATTGACAGAATTGAGCATATGGGAGCAACAATTATTTTGTCTGAAAATTTGAAATCTAAATTAGATTCATTAGAGAAGACTATATCTAAAACTGCGGGTTTTGAAAAGACTCTGAATGTGTGCTTAAATTGCCGTATCATTTTGAGAAGGAATTTAAATGTTGAAAGAGGTCTGGTAAATGGATCAATGGGTAATGTTGTTGATTTTGAGAAATACAGAAATAGAGATGGAATTGAATTTATAAAAATTAAATTTGATGGCATTGAGGATGTACAGCAAATTGGTCGTTGCTCTGCTAGGTTTTTGCTTGTTAAAGACTTATATGTTCGCCGTAAGCAGTTTCCTGTTTGCTTGGCATATGCGGTGACAATCCATAAATCACACGGTTTAAGTGTAGACAGTGCTTTGGCGAATATTGGTAGTTCTGTGTTCAAGGAGGGTATGGCTTATGTGGCATTATCACGAGTCAGAACTTTATCTGGATTGTACTTGATTGAGTGTGATGAGACACATATTTGTGCAGATCTAGATTGTGTTAAGGAATACAATAGGTTAAGAAGAGAGTATGCGCCACATTTGCCTCAATATCCTTTGTTTGAAAAACGTGTGGCAGGCCGGAAACGAAGAAATGTGACCAATAGTAGGGAGGTTCTAGCAAAAACACGAAAAGTCGATGAACCCGAAATTGTAAGCAAAAAGAAAATGGATGCTGTTCAAGATGTTGTTGGTTTTCAATTTGAAAATAGTTCTGGTGTCAACTGCTATGCTAATGTAGTGGTTAATGTTGTCTTTTCCTTAGAAACATTAAAAGAACAGATCGTGGTCAATTCAGATCAAAGATTTTGCTGTTTGTTAAATTCTGTGTTAGAGAAATGTAGCATTGATAGAAGAAAAATAGAAAGTGTATCTGAAATTCGAAATCTCTTAGACAAATGTTGAGGTCAAACGCAATTCTCTCAAAATATTCAACAGGATTGTCAGGAGTTTTTAATGTATATGCTTGATGTTTTGCAAGATGAAGGTGTAGATGTAGATTATCTGTTTGGCCTTTCTTATCAATGGCAGCATGACTGCGAGAACTGTAGGCTATCAAGTACTACTAGTGTAGACTCAGAAAGATTTATATATTTAACTTTGCCTGACAGTAAATCAGTATCCTTTAATAAGCTAGTAAAAGCAGCTGATCAAAACATGGAGTGTAGCCAATGTAAGTCTGCAATGCTGTCCACATTATTTATACGAAGTTATGGCCAGTATGTCATTTTAATGTTCCAACGATGTAGGTCTGATGGAACTAAATTGACAACTTTAATTAAAAAATTTGTGGCTTCGCAGTTGTCAATATCAGGAAGGACTTTTGTAACTGCAGCAATTATATATCATGACGGTCCTTCAACAACTTCAGGACATTACACAGCTTATTTAAAATCTGGAAACGGCTGGTCATTCTGCAATGATTCTGTTTTAACTTTCAAAAAACGTTTACCGTTTGACCTAAAAAATTCTTACCTAGTGTTTTTAAAACCAACATTTTAGGGAAGGAAAGTGGCCTACGAAGATTGAAGCAGTTGATAAATTTTTGTCTGCTGTTTTAAATTGCTTTGTGAATTAGAGTGATCATACTAAATAAAAATGTAAAGTAGTCATAGAGATACATAACTGGTCTATAAAGATTCAAAGAGTTGATATGATTTACTCTGTTGTTTAAAATTGCTTTGTTAGTAACTGAGATCAAGAGAATGAAAAAATTGGAAAAGTCATAGAGGCAGTGTAAGTGTGCCTCATAGTAAGTGGTATCAATGTTATAGGAAATGTGAAACATGAGTAAACTAGAAGGGGAGATATTATTAATACAAGATTGTGGATGTGATTTTGGACGTTTTCTTTCTGAAAGTCGGGGAAAAAGAAAATGACGGTATTTGCTTTGAGGAATTCGAAGAGATTAAATTGGCTCTTACACGATTTGGCCGTGAGGAGAAGTGTGGCAGAGAGCAAAAAGTCATTTATTGTTTCTAACATATTACTCAGAAAGAAAGAGATTTTCTTTCAGAAAGTGGCGGGCATGGATTTTTTAGAACACAACAGAGTATAAGCTGTTCATCGCATATCATTCGACGTCATGGAAAGTAAGTGTACTTTTGATGAGTTCTGATTTCTGATTTGTTATATTATATGGGTTTTTTAAACACAATCATTTTGATTGTGTTTTTTTCCCTCGCTGTTATATGATGAATACTTTCAACTCACTGTTTTTAGTGAAATTTGATATATTCTGAGAACAGCAAAAATAAACCATTTAACATGTATAATTCATTCTATATTTTGTATTGTGATTTTAAATTTGTACTCATCTTGTCTCATGCTCACTTGTCTTTTACTACCTTATTTAATATTTAATATTTTTCAAATGTTTGTTCTTTCTTTCACAGATTGAAAGTAAAAAAATTATAAGTGATGGAGTTAACAACAACTATAAAGTAAGTATTTAGTTTTTTTTCCCTTACATCTCTATCACATTCAACTTCTATTACTTCCACTGCTTTATTTCCTTAACCCTCAGTTTCCTTCCTTTGCTTTTTCCCTCATTCCTTTTCAATTACTTACTTACTCTACTCCTTCCACTCCTTTTGTCAGTCCCTCTGTTCTCACAGTTCCTCACTCCTTTTCACTCAGTCTGTTTCTCTAACACAAACTGTCACTGTCTCTTCACTCTTTTACAAGTTGTTCTTAATGCTTTCTCTCTGTAGTTCATGCACACTAACTTATTTTCATTTTTTTGCTGCTTCAATTATTCTTTTTCTATCACTTCTTCTTTTCTTCTTTCTGTTTTTTCTCTCTGTCATTCCACATGTTTTAATCTTATTCACTATGATACACCTTGTTTTAATCCTATTTACTTTAACTCTCTTTTTTTTAACACCTTTCCTCAGGGTTGTTGTTTTAGTCTGGTTCTATCCCTACTTCTTATTCCACATCCTTTACTCTCTTTCTTTTTAATTTGAAGATTCATTCACATTCTTCAAGTAACTCTTGTTTATTATTCTTCTACTCTCTTTTTTTCTTTCACTTCCTTTTCTATTTTCTTTTTCTCAATTTTTCCCTCTTACAACTTTTCTCTGTATAATTATCTATTATACAGTATCTCTGTGTTACTCCCTCTAGCTGTCTTCTTTTAACATTATTCTCTCTGTCTCCTTCCCTTATATACACTATTTTTTTTCTTTTTTTTTTGGGTTCGCTTCCGGTTCGCGTACCGTGGCGCGAACCAGGAAGCGAATCAAAAAAAAAAGAGAATGCAAGAGTGCTAAACATTTTAGCAATTTTTTATAAATGGGAGGTAGTTCTGAAAAGAACTTTTTTTATTGTTTTTGTTGTTTTATATTTTTTTATTATTTTTCTGAACATTTTTAATTTATTTTTTATTTTTTGAACAATTGTAAAACATTTTTGGTTTTTTTGAGGGGGAAGAACGAAAAACAGGCATTAGAAACAGCTCAACAGGAGCAAAAAAAAAATTCACCTTTTGGGGCGTTTTGAACACTTGTGATTTTCAAATGCTCTGTTCATTAAGTTTACACTCATCTCGCTGTAACAAAGTAATCCCCCACAATAAATACACACTAGCTTGATGTGTGCAAAATTGGTCTGGATAATGGGGACCGTCTCCCTCGCCTCAGGTCCCGAAATACTTTCCTGTGTTGAGGTGGTGGCCACAGGAGTTGGTGGGTTTTCACGTAGGTTACGCACCTCAGCCACGCTGTAATTTATTGGAGGCCACCTTTGCATGTGGCGATGCATAGTATAGTTCCCGAAGCTATACTTTTTATCTGTGCCTCGGGACAGAACTTCTTTACAGATCAGGCATGTAACATGACGGGCATTTACTTTTTTTTGGCCTTGAGGAAATGTAAAAAACTGCCAAATGAAATTGTCCTTATGGTGGGATTTCCGGGGCTGTTCTGGCAAGAATACTCTCTCATGTACATCCTGTTCCTCTTCTTCCTCCTCTTCCTCAGGGTTGGGAATGAACTGGGGAGGTGGTCCTTCCTTCCTAGGAGGTGGTGGTGGTGGTGGGGGTCCTCCAGCTGCAGCTACTATTGAAGCCATCTTTCAATAATAAAAATAGGTCTTCCTCTCACAAAGTTGAAAGTCAGAGTGAGAAAAAAAGGTGGGGGCTTTCATCATTTGGGAAAAAAATATGTTCTGAACCAATGAAAAGTGTTATTTTTAGGTCACATGACCTAACCTTACATCATTAGGAAACCAAAAGTGAAATGAACCAATAAAAAGTGTTATTTTCAAATCACATGACCTGATACGCGTCCTGCTACGCACCCGGAGCGCTTCCAGGGTGCTGCGCTTCGCGCCTCGGTTTGCGTTCCGGAACGCTTCCGGGTGCACTAACGCGGCGCGTCATAAGACGCATTACGCGGCAACGCGATACGTCGTGCTTACGCGACACGTCACAATGTTGTTTTCTAACGCAGCAGTTGAGCTAACGGAACGTTTACCGGTTTGCGGACCAGGTCGCGGCAACAAATTGAGCTAACGGGAAGCTACCCGGTACGCGGAGCGGTAGCGAAACAAAAAAATTATTTAAAAAAATATATACATAAAAATATTATAATAAAAACATAAAATATATTTTTCGATTAAAAGAACAATACATTTAACAGCTTTTGATATTTGCAAATAAAAAACCATTGAAATTCAATGAAAAAACCATAGGTTATAGACCATATATAGTTAGGAATTAGCATTTACAAAACCTTGAAAATTCAATGAAAAAACCATAGGTTATAGACCATATATAGTTAGGGATTAGCATTTACAAAACCTTATTTTACTCACACAAAACCATTGAAATTCGCATATATAGTTAGTTGCACTAACTATATATCGCGCACCCGCAATCCAGTGCTGATGATGTCACATATTACATCATTCATGACATGGTCAGTGACATCACTGATGACATCACTGTTGACAACTCAAATGACATCACTGATAACATCACTGATGACATCATTCATGTGATAATACGATGAACCTCTTCAGACTCTAATATAACCTTAGATACACTCAGTGTAAACAGACACTCACAGATTGTCACTCATCCATGGAGTTACTGATACACCTAGTCAGTCATGCAAAGAATCAATCACACCTCCATTTCCTCAACTATACAGTTATACACACCTTACTAATTCAAACATATTCTAACACATATTTACTCTCTTATACAATCACTGATACAAGTTTTCAATGATCCATGCAGCCACTCACACATTCACTAGCTCTTATACACAGTAATTTATATATGTCAACTCTCACATGTACTGTATTTTACATATGTACTTACTTTTAAATGTAGCACTGAGATATCCATTCACTCACCAATACACTCATGCGCACAGTCAACCACCCATACAGCTGTTTCCACATTCAGTTTTGAACCCATACATCTAGTGAATTAACTGTTCACACATCTATGCACAGAGTCACACACCTCCCAGACACCCACACACACACTCACACACACACACTCCCAGACACCCACACACACAAATGCTAATCCCTAACTATATATGGTCTATAACCTATGTTTTTTTCATATATATATATATATATATATATATATATATATATATATATATATATATATATATATATACGACAACAAACAATTTGTCTAAAAAGTCATGGAGAATGTCATTTAGAAAAAATTTAAACGCAGCAGGTGCCCAGAGGGAATCACGGTTTACTCGAAGAGTCCGGACCAGGTCTTAAATGCTGTTTTCCACTCATCTACGGCCCTCATTCGCACCAAAGAGTATGCGCCTTTGAGATCTAATTTGGTATATACTATTGCTGTTTTTACCCTGTCTAAAAGGACTGGGATAAGCGGAAGTGGGTATTTGTTTTTGACTGTGATTTTGTTTAGAGCTCTGTAATCAATACAGATGCGTAACTCACCATTAGCCTTTGGCAAGAAAAATAAAGGTGAGGCTGCTGGAGACTTGGAAGGACGAATGAATCTGTTAGCCAGAAAGTTATCTAAATAAGCTTGCAAGTGTTCATTTTCTTTTTCAGTCAATGCACAGATTCCGCAATTAGGAATCACTGTGCCAGGGACTAGGTCAATCTGACAATCGTATTTCCAATGGGGTAGTAGAGTATACGCTTGGCGTTCATTAAAAACGTCTTGGAATTGTTCATACTGAGGTGGTAATGTAGTATATTTTTCCTCTACTGTGGCTAGTGCGTGTTCCTGAGATGTTTTTTTCACAAGATGACTTGAGCCAATTCTGTTTGCAAAACTATGAAAGATTTGTGATTTTTCTTTGAGTCCAATCTATCTGAGGATTATGAAATTGTAACCAGGGCCTCCCCAGAATGAAACCATGTTGGGGGGCACTGATGAGATTGAAGGAGATTTTTCTGTGTGTTGCATATCTGCAACTTGTAGTTCTAATTATATTGCAATTGTCTGTTGAGTGATCGGTCCGGAGGTTAATACACAACCATAAACTGTTTGCACAATTTCCTTTTTTCATTTCAGTACACAAGGTAAAGACAAAGTTTGTGCAAGAGAAGCATCAATAAAATTTCCGGTTGCCCCAGAGTCTAAAAGTACAGTAATCTTTTGTCTTTTTTTCTGGTGGTATTACCAAGACCATGTCCAAGGTCAAATGAGCCACTCGATCTCCAACAGAAGTGCTCAAAGAGGGAATTTGACAAGCACTCAAAAGATCCCCCTTTACATCCTTTGAGTGAGTTTGTTTTCCGAAGGAGTAGTTTTGGTACTAACAGCCTGATTCATGAAGCAAAATTGCGCTCGCAATAGCTGCGAAAATGCTATCGCGGGCGCAATTCCCATAATCGGAATTCACCATGGAATTAGCGAATTTGCAAACACAGATTTGCGATTTCGCAGAAATATTCGCAGAATCCCGGCCGGAGACCATTAGCGAATCGGAAATAGCAAGATTTCACGGATTCTGCAAAAATAATTGCGAAATCGCACATTACTCGCAATCGGTATAAATGAAAAATTGCAAATAGCGAAAAACCCCAAAATCGCAGTTTGCGAGGCGCAATTTAAGGACAACCCAAAGCAGGTGGTAACCATCAAACCCATATAAAAAATTTTTTTGAAAAACCGTTGGCCAATCAGTAACTGGTGCAAGCCTGACCAAACACACTTAAGGAGAAGCAGCATCAGCAGAAGGAGTCTCACAATGCCAGGAATGTACATGGTGGTCAGGCGGCGAAGGCTACAGCGAGCAGCAAGGAGGAGATGCAGAATCCAGGAAAGGATATTCCGCCAGCGGGTCACCCTGCTGGGCCAAACCAGAGAGCAAATCTACGCAAAGTACCGTCTGAATGGGGCTATGATCATCAAGCTAATACAGGACCTTGACCCCCTGATGCAGCACCCAACAAGGTGGACCTATGCCGTCCCAACACATGTCCAGGTATTGTGTAGCCTGCACCTCCTGGCCTCTGGGAGCTTCCAGGGGATAGTTGCGGCAGCTGGGGGGATATCCCAGCCCACCATGTCCCGCTGCCTACGTAGTTTCCTTGACCCAATGCTGACCCAGCTACATCACCACATCAAATTTCCCACCAGCCAACAGGAATTGGATGAGACCAAGCTACAATTCTACAATGTCGGCCGTTTCTCACACGTGATAGGATGCATTGACTGTACCCACGTCCACATCTGCCCACCTGCTGCTATGGAGTACATGTACCACAATCGCAAGTCCTACCACTCCCTCAACATCCAGATGGTCTGCATTGCAAAGACATACATCACGGACATAGTGGCCCAGTACCCGGGGAGTACACATGACTCATTCATATTCCGGCACAGCGGCCTCCACACACGGCAGGTCAGGAGAGACTTCGGGGAAGGACACCTACTTGGTAAGTACACTTTGCCCACAATGTCACATTGCGATTAAGTAGCTGCGCTGCACAGGCACTCACCCTCTGCTCCTCTCATTCAGGTGACAGTGGCTACGCCCTGCGTGAATACCTCCTCACCCCATACCTCAACCCTGCTACACCACAGCAACGGCGTTACAACGTATCACATATACGCACAAGGAATTGCATAGAGAGAACTTTTGGCCTACGGAAGAGCAGATTCTGCATACTTCACAAGACAGGTGGGGCCATGTACTACAGTCTTGAAGTGTGCTGCCGCATTGTGGCTGTGTGTGCTATCCTACACAACATTGCTACCAAGCGCCGGATACCTGTCGACATCTCTGGCAGTGAATCGGAAGGGGACGACCGGCCACCTGCACATGCGCGCCATGCACGCGGGGAGAACCCAGCTGAAGGCCACAGACGTCGCAACCACATCACACTGATCAGTTTCTAGTGCACCCTCTACCCACAAATCACATTTGCATGCAAAATGTAATAATGACACAACGCCAATGTGTGAAGCAAAAATAAATATTATTGTTTCATTCACAATAATGGTACCAGTTTCAATTTTGCAATTGTTATCAGTATTCCAGCATACTGCTGTGTCCAATACACAGGCCAGGCTTATGCGCAGCCTGTGCCTGTACAAGTCTTATGAAGTCATGTGCGCCTCCTGCGCGAACCACCCAAGCGCCTCTGCGGCTCTTCCTCATCCAAGGCACGTGTTCCTGCAGTGGGCCTGGTGCTGCGTCTGAGTGCCCCTACGTGTGAGGCAGAGTGGCTGCTCACACTCGATGTCCCCTCACTGACATCATCACCCCAACAGTGGCAGGTAGAGGAGGGTGCAGTGCTTTCACGGCAGTGGTCAGGTGCTCAAGGACCCTGGCCACATCCTCGCAGCACTGGATGAGCTGCTGCTGCTGTGCAAGGGACCGGCGCGATAACTGTGAGGTGGCATTGCCTACTACATAATTGGACCTGGTGTACGCCGTCAGCCGGGTCAATAGTTGACGGTGGCGGCGGTGGGCTGCGTTGCGTTGCGATGTCATTGCAGCAGTGTTGGCCTCCATGGCAGCAGTCATGCGGGCCATTCCCTCCCCCACACCTGCCATGGCTGCCGTCATGCGGTCCATCCGGTCCCCCACTCCGGCCACATTGCGGCCAATGTTGTGCAGCTGAAGCTGTATGGCACCTTGCCGGCGTGCTTGCAGCTGATGTATACGGAGCATGCGTCGTTCCACGCTCATTCTCGCCAGCCGCTGTCCATTCCCCCTCCTGGTGATAGCTGCATTGGTCTGCAGGCGAGACCTGCCACGCCTGCCCTGCTGGCCTGACACAGTGGGTGGCCGCTGTGTTGCCGCTGTCGCGGGCCTTGATGTTGAAGCACCAGCTGCTGGTGGTGTCACGGTGGGCGTTGCTGGTGCGGCAGGGGCTGGAGGCACACTGGTAGTGGGCCTGGCTGCGGCAGTAGTTGCAGCGGCAGAGGCTGGGGGCACACTAGTAGTGGGCCTGGCTGCGGGAGTAGTTGCAGCGGCAGAGGCTGGGGGGCATACTAGTGGTGGACCTGGCTGCAGGAGTAGTTGCTGCGGCAGGGGCTGGAGGCTGTGTATGTGGCGGCACCTCCTCCTCATCCTGTGCCTCCTCATCTATTTGCAGCCTCTCGCTGTCGCTGCTGTCTGCGCCACCTGTGAGGGGAAGTGGACGTTCATTAGTTGCATGTATCTGTCACACGTGCAGTTGCTACATGCATGCTGGGTGACATTCCCTGACTGCCTATGGCTTTGCGTACTTTGGAACCTGTCTGGCTGCATTGTGGTACTTCTACATTGTGGCCACACTACATGTCCCACAATGCTTTAGGGCATTACCTGATGTGCAACGATGGCATGACTATGGAACATTATGGAAGGCTATATGGTCATGGCCATTCATAGGGGACAGGGTCGCAGTCGCATGCCACTTACCTTGGATGTCTTGGGTGGGGTGGGAGGAGTCGAGACGAGTCACTCCGATGCACGCCTCAGTCTCCAGCATGTCTTCTACTTGGCCTTCCAAGGGGGTGCTTGGAGGGACTGTGGGTCCTCCCCCTCCAGTGCCCAGGGACTCTCCGAGCCTCTCAGCGACCTTCTCTTTGGCACGACTTCGGAGGTCGTACCAGCGTTTCTTGAGTTCGTCCAGTGACCTATCGGCCACACCCACAGAGTTCACCGTGGACGCTATACCCTGCCAGATCCTGCGTTTTTCCTGCTCGGGCACCCTCCTAGAGTCCTTCCCAAACAGTTTGGTGTGGTTGGCCACCACCCCTTCTATTAAGTGCTCCAGCTCCTGCTCAGAGAACTTTAACTTTCTCTTCCGCCCTGTGGTGTTGCTGGGCCCAGGAACTGCATCCTCAGACATTGCTGCAGTGTAGAATCACAGTAGAAATCCAAGCAGAATTGCAGGAGCTCTCCCAGTTGCTGACTCGAGGTCTGCCTCACTGTGGTGAATGGGGGTGGGAACTGGCTGCTTCCTGGTTGTGATGTCATCACTGTGCTCGAAATGCGACTTTCCGTTTTCCCGATCTTGCGATTTTGCGATCTCGCTTTTTGCGATTTCGCAATTAGCGATATCGCTATTTGCGATATCGCAATTCCGACACGGATGTAGCCGGAAAATGCGATTTTTCTGCGATTATCGATAATCGCAAACGGCTTTTGCGCCCGCGTGCGAATCGCTTTTTTTTATCGCAAAACATCATGAATTCCGTTCTGCGATTTCTCAATTGCGATTCGCAGTTAATCGCTAATTGAGAATCGCAGATTCCGGATTTCATGAATCAGGCTGTAAGTGCTTTAGTCATTTTACTTTTTGGGTTGGTTGGGCAGTCCTTCACGAAATGGCCTTTTTTGCCACATTATAAGCACAAATCATTACGGTGTTGTGTCTCCTTTTCTTCTTCAGTAAGATTTAGGTGAACCAACCCAATTTCTATGGGTTCACTGTGTGATTCTTCTGTCTGGGTGTTTATGGGAATTTTACTTTGCTCGAAAAGGAGTCCAGAACGATCTATTCAACGTCGATCTCCCTTTCGCTCTGCAAGTCTATGATCTAATCGTAAGGTTAGATTAATTAGTTCTGTGCATCCTTGGGGTTGTGGATCTATTTGTGCTAATTTGTCCTTCATTTCATCTCATAAACCCTGACAGTATATGGCAACTCTTTTTTCCTCTGGCCAGTTTGTTTCAGATACTAGACTGTTAAAAATGGTTAAATAGGAAATCAAGTCTCGATTGCCCTGACATAACTCTAATAATTCTTGATCAGCTGATAAGGTAGCTGCTCGACGTAGAAATATTTTTGCCAAATTCACGAACAAAGGCTTTCCAATTGTACAAAATGGCATTATCTTCCCTAACTAGAGGTACTGCCCAACCAGCAGTATCGCCAATTAAGTAGGAAATTAAAAAGGCAAATTTGGATTGGGGCAGGAAAGGCAGTGGGTCTGCAGATGAAATTCAGTTCAACTTGTGTAAGGAAGATCTGGATTTTGGTTGGGTCACCAGAGAACCGTTCTGGAACTGCTAAGGGTATCTGAGGTGGAACAGTCACAGATATGGAAGGTACACCACCCCTGAAGTACTTTGAGACGTTGTATAAACTACACATGGATATTTTCCTAACGAAACATCGAAAGGAGTTTGTTCTGCTTTTTCTCTGATTTCCAACTTTTGCTGGAAAATAGAAATGCTACCTGCTAATGCTGCCGTGCGAGCTTTGGAGTCTGCTAACTACTGACGCACTTGTCCTAAAGCTTTGAGTATATCATCTAAAGTAGCCATTCTAAGATCAAACAAGCCGGCAGAAAACTATTCCATGAGCTCATTATTCTGTCAGGAACGGGTTTCCTCAGGGCTTGGTTGATGTTAGAAGGTACACCTCCAGGCAGCTCTAAGTCTGAATGCTTTTTTAGCGCAGACTATTAGAGTGGCCAGGTGTGGGAAAGGGTATTGGGGAAGGAACTCCTGAGAAGGAGATCTGGAAATAAACACACTCTAAATTAGCTTTCTATTGTTACCAATGAACCTAATTCACAATCATTGTTATTAAATAGTAATCACCTGTAAGTTGTTGTGAATGTTCTCACTAGGTTTTGAGAGTAAGAGGCTATAAAACAAAGCATGTAATACACATCATAGCCTTTTACTGTTTGACGCTATGAATTTACATGTAACAGCTACAATCTTGTTAGTTTTTGGTCTTTTGCACCTACCATAAGTATAGTCTCTTTCTGCCCATATGGTGTACAGCTTCCTGGTTCAGCTGTGAGATAAAAATATATAGAACAACTTGACAATCTTAATTTATAAGGAATTGAGTTTTCACTACCAGCGGGACCTGCCACGCAACTTTGTACGAACAGAATAGTCTTTACTTTGCTTTTCTTTTACTGCTGTGGTTAGTCTTCGTTCCAAAACATAGGTTCCAAAAGTTCCAAAAATTGTTGTTCAGAGTTGCTCAAGGATACTTGTAACAGAAAAGAAGAAGCAAAATTCTCGCTCTTACCTGATGTCTGTAGAGTGTTCTGCTTTTCTTTTACCTCTGCTCAAGAATTCTTCAGTTATTCCATCTCTGTCTAATCACTGCTCCTGAGCTCTCTTCTGTGATCCCGAAAGTTAGATCACCGCCGAACTTCAGCCGCATCCAGGTCTTAGGTGAAGAGAGAATAACGAGCGGTTATTCTGGAGTCACGCTCCTTTTTATAGACGAGCCACACGCAAGATGGCCGCCACGTTTTCTGGCGTTTCCAATACTGTCAATTATGGGAAAGAACAGAGTAAAGCGTTACAGCAGGTAAAGATGAACGAACAAACCTGCTGGCACGACACACAAGGATCTCAACACCAACAGACCTGCCCCTATATAATGTGAAGTTAGTGAACTCCCATGTACTTTAACTATCTACTCAACAGTTGGCATATATCTAAACCTAACTGTGTTAATGTGCTCATTGAGGTCACAGATTTAAAGTAAAAACCGTGTGTGCGATAATACTGTGACAACCAACTACCCTCACTCTACCTTTCCAAGACGTTGTTAGCCTATAAAAAAAGGGGGGAGGGAAGTTGGCAGAGCCTCACGGGAGCAACACCCGGGGAGGAATACACAGACCGGAGCTCGCCTGTGTCCTCACGTTCTCATCATCAGCATCTGCCAACTTACAACTTAATGGGGAAAAAAACTGTGCAGACAAAAACCATACATGTGCTCTGTGAAAGAAACCCAATGTGGATGGCCAAACTCTGGCAACGAGATCTGGTCCCACCACTGTTTAAAAAGAGCCAAGCTACACTAGCTAAACTAATTTTATTCCATGCTAAAAACCAACATGTTTCATTGCCTAGTCATAATTACTGGCAATTTCATCAGGGGTTTGGGTCTGCGATATGTCTGCACGTCTTGATTCTCCATTTATTGTACCAGGTGGCTGCTGTACTTTCGCCTACCAATGCCCCCGTAGAAGAATCTGGGTTGTCAGGGACCTGTCGCTTCGTTACAGCTTCTCAAGACTGCCCTCGGTCAATTCAGTGTCTGTGCAAGGTGGATGGCCTCCGCTCAACCCCCCAGATTCTTCTACGGGGCATTGGTAGGCGAATGACCAGGACACCCTGTAGTCTGAAAGGGATACCCAACCGTGAGCTCCTCCAGCACATTTCCCTGGTGGCGGCAGCTAATTCTACTTTTTTTGGGTGCATACTGGCTTTCGGTAGTTACATCTGGAGGCATGGTGCAGTTTGAACCCTTTCAAATTTGTTGTGCTTTATGTGTGGGGGATGATCACAAATTTCTGCAACATTGATTGAGACAGTCAGAAGATATGCGCTTGGTAAATGTTTCATGAGCACTACAGGTACAACTTTCCT